>NW_027102118.1:301648-603296 GCF_035609145.1 Eleutherodactylus coqui | reverse complement strand
AATTTTGCATTATGACATCATAATGGAATTTTACATTATGACATCATAATGGAATTTTGCATTATGACATCATAATGGAATTTTACATTATGACAACATAATGGAATTTTGCATTATGACATCATAATGGAATTTTACATTATGACATCATAATGGAATTTTGCATTATGACATCATAATGGAATTTTGCATTATGACATCATAATCGAATGTTACATTATGACATCATAATGGAATTTTGCATTATGACATCATAATGGAATGTTACATTATGACATCATAATGGAATTTTGCATTATGACATCATAATGGAATCTTACATTATGACATAATGGAATTTTGCATTATGACATCATAATGGAATCTTACATTATGACATCATAATGGAATTTTGCATTATGACATCATAATGGAATCTTACATTATGACATCATAATGGAATTTTACATTATGACATTATAATGGAATTTTACACTATGACATCATAATGGAATGTTACATTATGACATCATAATGGAATTTTGCATTATGACATCATAATGGAATTTTACATTATGACATCATAATGGAATTTTGCATTATGACATCATAATGGAATGTTGCATTATGACATCATAATGGAATGTTACATTATGACATCATAATGGAATTTTGCACTATGACATCATAATGGAATTTTACATTATGACATCATAATGGAATTTTAAATTATGACATCATAATGGAATTTTGCATTATGACATCATAATGGAATTTTGCATTATGACATCATAATAAAATTTTGCATTATGACATCATAATGGAATTTTACATTATGACATCATAATGGAATTTTGCATTATGACATCATAATGGAATTTTGCATTATGACATCATAATGGAATTTTGCATTATGACATCATAATGGAACTTTACATTATGACATCATAATGTAATTTTACATTATGACATCATAATGTAATTTTGCATTATGACATCATAATGGAATGTTACATTACGACATCATAATGGAATTTTGCATTATGACATCATAATGGAATCTTACATTATGACATCATAATGGAATTTTGCATTATGACATCATAATGGAATCTTACATTATGACATCATAATGGAATCTTACATTATGACATCATAATGGAATTTTGCATTATGATATCATAATGGAATGTTACATTATGACATCATAATGGAATTTTGCATTATGACATCATCATGGAATTTTACATTATGGCATCATAATGGAGTTTTACATTATGACATCATAATGGAGTTTTACATTATGACATCATAATGGAATTTTGCATTATGGCATCATAATGGAGTTTTACATTATGACATCATAATGGAATTTTGCATTATGACATCATAATGGAATTTTGCATTATGACATCATAATGGAATTTTGCATTATGACATCATAATGGAATGTTACATTATGACATCATAATGGAATTTTGCATTATGACATCATAATGGAATGTTGCATTATGACATCATAATGGAATTTTACATAATGACATCATAATGGAATTTTGCATTATGACATCATAATGGAATGTTGCATTATGACATCAAAATGGAATGTTACATTATGACATCATAATGGAATTTTGCATTATGACATCATAATGGAATGTTACATTATGACATCATAATGGAATTTTACATTATGACATCATAATGGAATTTTACACTATGACATCATAATGGAATGTTACATTATGACATCATAATGGAATTTTGCATTATGACATCATAATGGAATTTTACATTATGACATCATAATGGAATTTTGCATTATGACATCATAATGGAATGTTGCATTATGACATCATAATCGAATGTTACATTATGACATCATAATGGAATTTTGCATTATGACATCATAATGGAATGTTACATTATGACATCATAATGGAATTTTGCATTATGACATCATAATGGAATCTTACATTATGACATAATGGAATTTTGCATTATGACATCATAATGGAATCTTACATTATGACATCATAATGGAATTTTGCATTATGACATCATAATGGAATGTTACATTATGACATCATAATGGAATTTTGCATTATGACATCATAATGGAATGTTACATTATGACATCATAATAGAATTTTGCACTATGACATCATAATGGAATTTTACATTATGACATCATAATGGAATTTTAAATTATGACATCATAATGGAATTTTGCATTATGACATCATAATGGAATTTTGCATTATGACATCATAAGGGAATTTTACATTATGACATCATAATGGAATTTTGCATTATGGCATCATAATAGAATTTTACATTGTGACATCATAATCGAATTTTGCATTATGACATCATAATGGAATGTTACATTATGACATCATAATGGAATGTTACATTATGACATCATAATGGAATCTTACATTATGACATAATGGAATTTTGCATTATGACATCATAATGGAATCTTACATTATGACATAATGGAATTTTGCATTATGACATCATAATGGAATCTTACATTATGACATCATAATGGAATTTTGCATTATGACATCATAATGGAATGTTACATTATGACATCATAATGGAATTTTGCATTATGACATCATAATGGAATTTTGCATTATGACATCATAATGGAATGTTACATTATGACATCATAATGGATTTTTACATTATGACATCATAATGGAATTTTGCATTATGACATCATAATGGAATTTCGCATTATGACATCATAATGGAATTTTACATTATGACATCATAAAGGAGTTTAACATTATGACATCATAATGGAGTTTTGCATTATGACATCATAATGGAATTTTGCATTATGGCATCATAATGGAAAGTTACATTATGACATCATAATGGAATTTGACATTATGACATCATAATGGTATTTGACATTATGACATCATAATGGAATTTTGCATTATGACATCATAATGGAAAGTTACATTATGACATCATAATGGAATTTTACATTATGACATCATAATGGAATTTTACATTATGACATCATAATGGAATTTTACATTATGACATCATAATGGAATTTTGCATTATGACATCATAATGGAATTTTGCATTATGACATAATGGAATTTAACATTATGACATCATAATGGAATGTTACATTATGACATCATAATGGAACGTTACATTATGACATTATAATGGAACTTTACATTATGACATCATAATGGAATTTTACATTATGACATCATAATGGAATTTTGCATTATGACATCATAATGGAATTTTGCATTATGACATCATAATGGAAAGTTACATTATGACATCATAATGGAATTTTACATTATGACATCATAATGGAATTTTACATTATGACATCATAATGGAATTTTACATTATGACATCATAATGGAATTTTGCATTATGACATCATAATGGAATTTTGCATTATGACATGATAATGGAATTTTACATTATGACATCATAATGGAATTTTACATTATGACATCATAATGGAATTTTGCATTATGACATCATAATGGAATGTTACATTATGACATCATAATGGAATGTTACATTATGACATCATAATGGAATTTTACATTATGACATCATAATGGAATTTTGCATTATGACATCAAGATGGAACTTTACATTATGACATCATAATGGAATTTTGCATTATGACATCATAATGGATATTTACATTATGACATCATAATGGAATGTTACATTATGACATCATAATGGAATTTTGCATTATGACATCATAATGGAATTTTACATTATGACATCATAATGGAATTTTGCATTATGACATCATAATGGAATTTTACATTATGACAACATAATGGAATTTTGCATTATGACATCATAATGGAATTTTACATTATGACATCATAATGGAATTTTGCATTATGACATCATAATGGAATTTTGCATTATGACATCATAATCGAATGTTACATTATGACATCATAATGGAATTTTGCATTATGACATCATAATGGAATGTTACATTATGACATCATAATGGAATTTTGCATTATGACATCATAATGGAATCTTACATTATGACATAATGGAATTTTGCATTATGACATCATAATGGAATCTTACATTATGACATCATAATGGAATTTTGCATTATGACATCATAATGGAATCTTACATTATGACATCATAATGGAATTTTACATTATGACATTATAATGGAATTTTACACTATGACATCATAATGGAATGTTACATTATGACATCATAATGGAATTTTGCATTATGACATCATAATGGAATTTTACATTATGACATCATAATGGAATTTTGCATTATGACATCATAATGGAATGTTGCATTATGACATCATAATGGAATGTTACATTATGACATCATAATGGAATTTTGCACTATGACATCATAATGGAATTTTACATTATGACATCATAATGGAATTTTAAATTATGACATCATAATGGAATTTTGCATTATGACATCATAATGGAATTTTGCATTATGACATCATAATGGAATTTTGCATTATGACATCATAATGGAATTTTACATTATGACATCATAATGGAATTTTGCATTATGACATCATAATGGAATTTTGCATTATGACATCATAATGGAATTTTGCATTATGACATCATAATGGAACTTTACATTATGACATCATAATGTAATTTTACATTATGACATCATAATGTAATTTTGCATTATGACATCATAATGGAATGTTACATTACGACATCATAATGGAATTTTGCATTATGACATCATAATGGAATCTTACATTATGACATCATAATGGAATTTTGCATTATGACATCATAATGGAATCTTACATTATGACATCATAATGGAATTTTGCATTATGATATCATAATGGAATGTTACATTATGACATCATAATGGAATTTTGCATTATGACATCATCATGGAATTTTACATTATGGCATCATAATGGAGTTTTACATTATGACATCATAATGGAGTTTTACATTATGACATCATAATGGAATTTTGCATTATGGCATCATAATGGAGTTTTACATTATGACATCATAATGGAATTTTGCATTATGACATCATAATGGAATTTTGCATTATGACATCATAATGGAATTTTGCATTATGACATCATAATGGAATGTTACATTATGACATCATAATGGAATTTTGCATTATGACATCATAATGGAATGTTGCATTATGACATCATAATGGAATTTTACATAATGACATCATAATGGAATTTTGCATTATGACATCATAATGGAATTTTGCATTATGACATCATAATGGAATGTTGCATTATGACATCAAAATGGAATGTTACATTATGACATCATAATGGAATTTTGCATTATGACATCATAATGGAATGTTACATTATGACATCATAATGGAATTTTACATTATGACATCATAATGGAATTTTACACTATGACATCATAATGGAATGTTACATTATGACATCATAATGGAATTTTGCATTATGACATCATAATGGAATTTTACATTATGACATCATAATGGAATTTTGCATTATGACATCATAATGGAATGTTGCATTATGACATCATAATGGAATGTTACATTATGACATCATAATGGAATTTTGCATTATGACATCATAATGGAATTTTACATTATGACATCATAATGGAATTTTGCATTATGACATCATAATGGAATTTTACATTATGACATCATAATGGAATTTTGCATTATGACATCATAATGGAATTTTGCATTATGACATCATAATCGAATGTTACATTATGACATCATAATGGAATTTTGCATTATGACATCATAATGGAATGTTACATTATGATGTCATAATGGAATTTTGCATTATGACATCATAATGGAATCTTACATTATGACATCATAATGGAATTTTGCATTATGATATCATAATGGAATGTTACATTATGACATCATAATGGAATTTTGCATTATGACATCATCATGGAATTTTACATTATGACATCATAATGGAATTTTGCATTATGGCATCATAATGGAGTTTTACATTATGACATCATAATGGAATTTTGCATTATGGCATCATAATGGAGTTTTACATTATGACATCATAATGGAATGTTACATTATGACATCATAATGGAATTTTGCATTATGACATCATAATGGAATGTTGCATTATGACATCATAATGGAATTTTGCATTATGACATCATAATGGAATGTTGCATTATGACATCATAATGGAATTTTACATTATGACATCATAATGGAATTTTACATTATGACATCATAATGGAATTTTACATTATGACATCATAATGGAATTTTGCATTATGACATCATAATGGAATTTCGCATTATGACATCATAATGGAATTTTACATTATGACATCATAATGGAATTTTACATTATGACATCATAATGGAATTTTGCATTATGACATCATAATCGAATGTTACATTATGACATCATAAATGAATTTTACATTATGACATCATAATGGAATTTTACATTATGACATCATAATGGAATTTTGCATTATGACATCATAATGGAATTTTGCATTATGACATCATAATGGAATTTTGCATTATGACATCATAATGGAATCTTACATTACGACATCATAATGGAATTTTGCATTATGATATCATAATGGAATGTTACATTATGACATCATAATGGAATTTTGCATTATGACATCATCATGGAATTTTACATTATGGCATCATAATGGAGTTTTACATTATGACATCATAATGGAGTTTTACATTATGACATCATAATGGAATTTTGCATTATGGCATCATAATGGAGTTTTACATTATGACATCATAATGGAATTTTGCATTATGACATCATAATGGAATTTTGCATTATGACATCATAATGGAATTTTGCATTATGACATCATAATGGAATGTTACATTATGACATCATAATGGAATTTTGCATTATGACATCATAATGGAATGTTGCATTATGACATCATAATGGAATTTTACATTATGACATCATAATGGAATTTTGCATTATGACATCATAATGGAATTTTGCATTATGACATGATAATGGAATTTTCCATTATGACATCATAATGGAATTTTACATTATGACATCATAATGGAATTTTGCATTATGACATCATAATGGAATTTTACATTATGACATCATAATGGAATTTTGCATTATGACATCATAATGGAATCTTACATTATGACATAATGGAATTTTGCATTATGACATCATAATGGAATCTTACATTATGACATCATAATGGAATTTTGCATTATGACATCATAATGGAATCTTACATTATGACATCATAATGGAATTTTGCATTATGACATCATAATGGAATTTTGCATTATGACATCATAATGGAATTTTACATTATGACATCAT
This sequence comes from Eleutherodactylus coqui, assembly GCF_035609145.1. Taxonomy (NCBI): domain Eukaryota; kingdom Metazoa; phylum Chordata; class Amphibia; order Anura; family Eleutherodactylidae; genus Eleutherodactylus; species Eleutherodactylus coqui. The sequence continues at coordinate 595,912 of NW_027102118.1, read as the reverse complement.
AATGGAATTTTGCATTATGACATCATAATGGAATGTTGCATTATGACATCATAATGGAATGTTACATTATGACATCATAATGGAATTTTGCATTATGACATCATAATGGAATTTTACATTATGACATCATAATGGAATTTTGCATTATGACATCATAATGGAATTTTACATTATGACATCATAATGGAATTTTGCATTATGACATCATAATGGAATTTTGCATTATGACATCATAATCGAATGTTACATTATGACATCATAATGGAATTTTGCATTATGACATCATAATGGAATGTTACATTATGACATCATAATGGAATTTTGCATTATGACATCATAATGGAATCTTACATTATGACATAATGGAATTTTGCATTATGACATCATAATGGAATCTTACATTATGACATCATAATGGAATTTTGCATTATGACATCATAATGGAAGCTTACATTATGACATCATAATGGAATTTTGCATTATGACATCATAATGGAATTTTACATTATGACATCATAATGGAATTTTGCATTATGACATCATAATGGAATTTTACATTATGACATCATAATGGAATTTTAAATTATGACATCATAATGGAATTTTGCATTATGACATCATAATGGAATTTTGCATTATGACATCATAAGGGAATTTTACATTATGACATCATAATGGAATTTTGCATTATGACATCATGGAACTTTACATTATGACATCATAATGGAATTTTGCATTATGACATCATAATGGAACTTTACATTATGACATCATAATGTAATTTTACATTATGACATCATAATGTAATTTTGCATTATGACATCATAATGGAATGTTACATTACGACATCATAATGGAATTTTGCATTATGACATCATAATGGAATCTTACATTATGACATCATAATGGAATTTTGCATTATGATATCATAATGGAATTTTACATTATGACATCATAATGGAATTTTGCATTATGACATCATAATGGAATCTTACATTATGACATAATGGAATTTTGCATTATGACATCATAATGGAATCTTACATTATGACATCATAATGGAATTTTGCATTATGACATCATAATGGAATCTTACATTATGACATCATAATGGAATTTTGCATTATGACATCATAATGGAATTTTGCATTATGACATCATAATGGAATTTTACATTATGACATCATAATGGAATTTTGCATTATGACATCATAATGGAATGTTGCATTATGACATCATAATGGAATGTTACATTATGACATCATAATGGAATTTTGCATTATGACATCATAATGGAATTTTACATTATGACATCATAATGGAATTTTGCATTATGACATCATAATGGAATTTTACATTATGACATCATAATGGAATTTTGCATTATGACATCATAATGGAATTTTGCATTATGACATCATAATCGAATGTTACATTATGACATCATAATGGAATTTTGCATTATGACATCATAATGGAATGTTACATTATGACATCATAATGGAATTTTGCATTATGACATCATAATGGAATCTTACATTATGACATAATGGAATTTTGCATTATGACATCATAATGGAATCTTACATTATGACATCATAATGGAATTTTGCATTATGACATCATAATGGAATCTTACATTATGACATCATAATGGAATTTTGCATTATGACATCATAATGGAATGTTACATTATGACATCATAATAGAATTTTGCACTATGACATCATAATGGAATTTTACATTATGACATCATAATGGAATTTTAAATTATGACATCATAATGGAATTTTGCATTATGACATCATAATGGAATTTTGCATTATGACATCATAAGGGAATTTTACATTATGACATCATAATGGAATTTTGCATTATGGCATCATAATAGAATTTTACATTGTGACATCATAATCGAATTTTGCATTATGACATCATAATGGAATGTTACATTATGACATCATAATGGAATGTTACATTATGACATCATAATGGAATTTTACATTATGACATCATGGAATTTTGTATTATGACATCATAATGGAATGTTACATTATGACATCATGGAATTTTGTATTATGACATCATAATGGAATGTTACATTATGACATCATAATGGAATTTTGCATTATGACATCATAATGGAATTTTGCATTATGACATCATAATGGAATTTTACATTATGACATCATAATGGAATTTTGCATTATGACATCATAATGGAATTTTACATTATGACATCATAATGGAATGTTACATTATGACATCATAATGGAATTTTACATTATGACATCATAATGGAATTTTGCATTATGACATCATAATGGAACTTTACATTATGACATCATAATGGAATTTTGCATTATGACATCATAATGGAACTTTACATTATGACATCATAATGGAATGTTACATTATGACATCATAATGGAATTTTACATTATGACATCATAATGGAATTTTGCATTATGACATCATAATGGAATGTTGCATTATGACATCATAATGGAATTTTACATAATGACATCATAATGGAATTTTGCATTATGACATCATAATGGAATTTTGCATTATGACATCATAATGGAATGTTGCATTATGACATCATAATGGAATGTTACATTATGACATCATAATGGAATTTTGCATTATGACATCATAATGGAATTTTACATTATGACATCATAATGGAATTTTACATTATGACATCATAATGGAATTTTGCATTATGACATCATAATGGAATGTTACATTATGACATCATAATGGAATTTTACATTATGACATCATAATGGAATGTTACATTAGGACATCATAATGGAATGTTGCATTATGACATCATAATGGAATGTTACATTATGACATCATAATGGAATTTTACATTAGGACATCATAATGGAATGTTGCATTATGACATCATAATGGAATGTTACATTATGACATAATAATGGAATGTTGCATTATGACATCATAATGGAATTTTACATAATGACATCATAATGGAATTTTGCATTATGACATCATAATAGAATATTGCATTATGACATCATAATGGAATTTTGCATTATGACATCATAATGGAATGTTACATTATGACATCATAATGGAATTTTGCATTATGGCATCATAATGGAATGTTACATTATGACATCATAATGGAATGTTGCATTATGACATCATAATGGAATGTTACATTATGACATCATAATGGAATTTTGCATTATGACATCATAATGGAATTTTGCATTATGACATCATAATGGAATGTTGCATTATGACTAGAGATGAGCGAACGTACTCGTTACGAGTACTTATGCACCCGAATACCGCGCTTTGCGAGTACTTCAGTACTCGCGCGCAAATATTCGGGGGGCGCCGGGGGGCGGGGAGAGGCGTGGCGGTGCGGGAAGGTAGCAGCGGGGAACAGGGGGGAGCCCTCTCTCTCTCCCTCTCCCCCCCACTCCCCACTGCTACCCCCCCGTGCTCCCACGGCGCCCCCCGAACTTTTTCGCCCGAGTACGGAAGTACTCGGAGTTTGCGGTGTTCGGGCGAAAAAGGGGCGTGGCCGAACACGTTTGCTCATCTCTAATTATGACATCATAATGGAATGTTACATTATGACATCATAATGGAATGTTGCATTATGACATCATAATGGAATGTTACATTATGACATCATAATGGAATTTTGCATTATGACATCATAATGGAATGTTACATTATGACATCATAATGGAATTTTGCATTATGACATCATAATGGAATGTTGCATTATGACATCATAATGGAATTTTGCATTATGACATCATAATGGAATGTTACATTATGACATCATAATGGAATTTTGCATTATGACATCATAATGGAATGTTACATTATGACATCATAATGGATTTTTACATTATGACATCATAATGGAATTTTACATTATGACATCATAATGGACTTTTGCATTATGACATCATAATGGAATTTTGCATTATGACATCATAATGGAAAGTTACATTATGACATCATAATGGAATTTTACATTATGACATCATAATGGAATTTTGCATTATGACATCATAATGGAATTTTGCATTATGACATCATAATGGACTTTTGCATTATGACATCATAATGGAATTTTGCATTATGACATCATAATAGAATTTTACATTGTGACATCATAATCGAATTTTGCATTATGACATCATAATGGAATGTTACATTATGACATCATAATGGAATGTTACACTATGACATCATAATGGAATTTTACATTATGACATCATGGAATTTTGTATTATGACATCATAATGGAATGTTACATTATGACATCATAATGGCATTTTGCATTATGACATCATAATGGAACTTTGCATTATGACATCATAATGGAATGTTACATTATGACATCATAATGGAATTTTGCATTATGACATCATAATGGAGTTTTACATTATGACATCGTAATGGAATTTTGCATTATGACATCGTAATGGAATTTTACATTATGACATCATAATGGAATTTTGCATTATGACATCATAATGGAATGTTGCATTATGACATCATAATGGAATTTTGCATTATGACATCATAATGGAATTTTACATTATGACATCATAATGGAATTTTACATTATGACATCATAATGGAATTTTGCATTATGACATCATAATGGAATGTTGCATTATGACATCATAATGGAATGTTACATTATGACATCATAATGGAATTTTGCATTATGCCATCATAATGGAATGTTACATTATGACATCATAATGGAATTTTACATTATGACATCATAATGGAATTTTACATTATGACATCATAATGGAATTTTGCATTATGACATCATAATGGAATGTTACATTATGACATCATAATGGAATTTTGCATTATGACATCATAATGGAATTTTGTATTATGACAGAATAATGGAATTTTACATTATGACATCATAATGGAATTTTGCATTATGACATCATAATGGAATGTTACATTATGACATCATAATGGAATTTTGCATTATGACATCATAATGGAATTTTGCATTATGACATCATAATGGAATTTTGCATTATGACATCATAATGGAATTTTACATTATGACATCATAATGGAATGTTACATTATGACATCATAATGGAATTTTACATTATGACATCATAATGGAATTTTGCATTATGACATCATAATGGAACTTTACATTATGACATCATAATGGAATTTTGCATTATGACATCATAATGGAACTTTGCATTATGACATCATAATGGAATGTTACATTATGACATCATAATGGAATTTTGCATTATGACATCATAATGGAGTTTTACATTATGACATCGTAATGGAATTTTGCATTATGACATCGTAATGGAATTTTACATTATGACATCATAATGGAATTTTGCATTATGACATCATAATGGAATGTTGCATTATGACATCATAATGGAATTTTGCATTATGACATCATAATGGAATTTTACATTATGACATCATAATGGAATTTTACATTATGACATCATAATGGAATTTTACATTATGACATCATAATGGAATTTTACATTATGACATCATAATGGAATTTTACATTATGACATCATAATGGAATTTTGCATTATGACATCATAATGGAATTTTGCATTATGACATCATAATGGAATGTTACATTATGACATCATAATGGAATTTTGCATTATGACATCATAATGGAATGTTACATTATGACATCATAATGGAATTTTACATTATGACATCATAATGGAATTTTACATTATGACATCATAATGGAATTTTGCATTATGACATCATAATGGAATGTTACATTATGACATCATAATGGAATTTTGCATTATGACATCATAATGGAATTTTGTATTATGACAGAATAATGGAATTTTACATTATGACATCATAATGGAATTTTGCATTATGACATCATAATGGAATGTTACATTATGACATCATAATGGAATTTTGCATTATGACATCATAATGGAATTTTGCATTATGACATCATAATGGAATTTTGCATTATGACATCATAATGGAATGTTGCATTATGACATCATAATGGAATTTTACATTATGACATCATAATGGAATTTTACATTATGACATCATAATGGAATTTTACATTATGACATCATAATGGAATTTTGCATTATGACATCATAATGGAATGTTACATTATGACATCATAATGGAATTTTACATTATGACATCATAATGGAATGTTACATTAGGACATCATAATGGAATGTTGCATTATGACATCATAATGGAATGTTACATTATGACATCATAATGGAATTTTACATTAGGACATCATAATGGAATGTTGCATTATGACATCATAATGGAATGTTACATTATGACATAATAATGGAATGTTGCATTATGACATCATAATGGAATTTTACATAATGACATCATAATGGAATTTTGCATTATGACATCATAATAGAATATTGCATTATGACATCATAATGGAATTTTGCATTATGACATCATAATGGAATGTTACATTATGACATCATAATGGAATTTTGCATTATGACATCATAATGGAATGTTACATTATGACATCATAATGGAATGTTGCATTATGACATCATAATGGAATGTTACATTATGACATCATAATGGAATTGTGCATTATGACATCATAATGGAATTTTGCATTATGACATCATAATGGAATGTTGCATTATGACTAGAGATGAGCGAACGTACTCGTTACGAGTACTTATGCACCCGAATACCGCGCTTTGCGAGTACTTCAGTACTCGCGCGCAAATATTCGGGGGGCGCCGGGGGGCGGGGAGAGGCGTGGCGGTGCGGGAAGGTAGCAGCGGGGAACAGGGGGAGCCCTCTCTCTCTCCCTCTCCCCCCCACTCCCCACTGCTACCCCCCGTGCTCCCACGGCGCCCCCCGAACTTTTTCGCCCGAGTACGGAAGTACTCGGAGTTCGCGGTGTTCGGGCGAAAAAGGGGCGTGGCCGAACACTTTTGCTCATCTCTAATTATGACATCATAATGGAATGTTACATTATGACATCATAATGGAATGTTGCATTATGACATCATAATGGAATGTTACATTATGACATCATAATGGAATTTTGCATTATGACATCATAATGGAATGTTACATTATGACATCATAATGGAATTTTGCATTATGACATCATAATGGAATGTTGCATTATGACATCATAATGGAATTTTGCATTATGACATCATAATGGAAAGTAACATTATGACATCATAATGGAATTTTGCATTATGACATCATAATGGAATGTTACATTATGACATCATAATGGATTTTTACATTATGACATCATAATGGAATTTTACATTATGACATCATAATGGACTTTTGCATTATGACATCATAATGGAATTTTGCATTATGACATCATAATGGAAAGTTACATTATGACATCATAATGGAATTTGACATTATGACATCATAATGGAATTTTGCATTATGACATCATAATGGAATTTTGCATTATGACATCATAATGGACTTTTGCATTATGACATCATAATGGAATTTTGCATTATGACATCATAATAGAATTTTACATTGTGACATCATAATCGAATTTTGCATTATGACATCATAATGGAATGTTACATTATGACATCATAATGGAATGTTACATTATGACATCATAATGGAATTTTACATTATGACATCATGGAATTTGGTATTATGACATCATAATGGAATGTTACATTATGACATCATAATGGAATTTTGCATTATGACATCATAATGGAACTTTGCATTATGACATCATAATGGAATGTTACATTATGACATCATAATGGAATTTTGCATTATGACATCATAATGGAGTTTTACATTATGACATCGTAATGGAATTTTGCATTATGACATCGTTATGGAATTTTACATTATGACATCATAATGGAATTTTGCATTATGACATCATAATGGAATGTTGCATTATGACATCATAATGGAATGTTGCATTATGACATCATAATGGAATTTTACATTATGACATCATAATGGAATTTTACATTATGACATCATAATGGAAGAATTTTGCATTATGACATCATAATGGAATGTTACATTATGACATCATAATGGAATTTTGCATTATGACATCATAATGGAATGTTACATTATGACATCATAATGGAATTTTACATTATGACATCATAATGGAATGTTACATTATGACATCATAATGGAATTTTGCATTATGACATCATAATGGAATTTTGTATTATGACAGAATAATGGAATTTTACATTATGACATCATAATGGAATTTTGCATTATGACATCATAATGGAATGTTACATTATGACATCATAATGGAATTTTGCATTATGACATCATAATGGAATTTTGCATTATGACATCATAATGGAATTTTACATTATGACATCATAATGGAATGTTACATTATGACATCATAATGGAATTTTACATTATGACATCATAATGGAATTTTGCATTATGACATCATTATGGAACTTTACATTATGACATCATAATGGAATTTTGCATTATGACATCATAATGGAACTTTGCATTATGACATCATAATGGAATGTTACATTATGACATCGTAATGGAATTTTGCATTATGACATCGTAATGGAGTTTTACATTATGACATCGTAATGGAATTTTGCATTATGACATCGTAATGGAATTTTACATTATGACATCATAATGGAATGTTACATTATGACATCATAATGGAATTTTGCATTATGACATCATAATGGAATGTTACATTATGACATCATAATGGAATTTTACATTATGACATCATAATGGAATGTTACATTATGACATCATAATGGAATTTTGCATTATGACATCATAATGGAATTTTACATTATGACATCATAATGGAATGTTACATTATGACATCATAATGGAATTTTGCATTATGACATCATAATGGAATTTTGTATTATGACAGAATAATGGAATTTTACATTATGACATCATAATGGAATTTTGCATTATGACATCATAATGGAATGTTACATTATGACATCATAATGGAATTTTGCATTATGACATCATAATGGAATTTTGCATTATGACATCATAATGTAATTTTGCATTATGACATCATAATGGAATTTTACATTATGACATCATAATGGAATGTTACATTATGACATCATAATGGAATTTTACATTATGACATCATAATGGAATTTTGCATTATGACATCATAATGGAACTTTACATTATGACATCATAATGGAATTTTGCATTATGACATCATAATGGAACTTTGCATTATGACATCATAATGGAATGTTACATTATGACATCGTAATGGAATTTTGCATTATGACATCGTAATGGAGTTTTAGATTATGACATCGTAATGGAATTTTGCATTATGACATCGTAATGGAATTTTACATTATGACATCATAATGGAATGTTACATTATGACATCATAATGGAATTTTGCATTATGACATCATAATGGAATGTTACATTATGACATCATAATGGAATTTTACATTATGACATCATAATGGAATGTTACATTATGACATCATAATGGAATTTTGCATTATGACATCATAATGGAATTTTGTATTATGACAGAATAATGGAATTTTACATTATGACATCATAATGGAATTTTGCATTATGACATCATAATGGAATGTTACATTATGACATCATAATGGAATTTTGCATTATGACATCATAATGGAATTTTGCATTATGACATCATAATGGAATTTTGCATTATGACATCATAATGGAATTTTACATTATGACATCATAATGGAATGTTACATTATGACATCATAATGGAATTTTACATTATGACATCATAATGGAATTTTGCATTATGACATCATAATGGAACTTTACATTATGACATCATAATGGAATTTTGCATTATGACATCATAATGGAACTTTGCATTATGACATCATAATGGAATGTTACATTATGACATCGTAATGGAATTTTGCATTATGACATCGTAATGGAGTTTTACATTATGACATCGTAATGGAATTTTGCATTATGACATCGTAATGGAATTTTACATTATGACATCATAATGGAATTTTGCATTATGACATCATAATGGAATGTTGCATTATGACATCATAATGGAATTTTGCATTATGACATCATAATGGAATTTTACATTATGACATCATAATGGAATTTTACATTATGACATCATAATGGAATTTTACATTATGACATCATAATGGAATTTTGCATTATGACATCATAATGGAATTTTGCATTATGACATCATAATGGAATGTTACATTATGACATCATAATGGAATTTTGCATTATGACATCATAATGGAATGTTACATTATGACATCATAAATGAATTTTACATTATGACATCATAATGGAATTTTACATTATGACATCATAATGGAATTTTGCATTATGACATCATAATGGAATGTTACATTATGACATCATAATGGAATTTTGCATTATGACATCATAATGGAATTTTGTATTATGACAGCATAATAGAATTTTACATTATGACATCATAATGGAATTTTGCATTATGACATCATAATGGAATGTTACATTATGACATCATAATGGAATGTTGCATTATGACATCATAATGGAATTTTACATTAGGACATCATAATAGAATGTTGCATTATGACATCATAATGGAATGTTGCATTATGACATCATAATGGAATGTTACATTATGACATCATAATGGAATGTTGCATTATGACATCATAATGGAATGTTACATTATGACATCATAATGGAATTTTGCATTATGACATCATAATGGAATTTTGCATTATGACATCATAATGGAATGTTGCATTATGACTAGAGATGAGCGAACGTACTCGTTACGAGTACTTACGCACCCGAATACCGCGCTTTGCGAGTACTTCAGTACTCGCGCGCAAATATTCGGGGGGCGCCGGGGGGCGGGGAGAGGCGTGGCGGTGCGGGGGGTAGCAGCGGGGAACAGGGGGGAGCCCTCTCTCTCTCCCTCTCCCCCCCACTCCCCACTGCTACCCCCCGTGCCGCCACGGCGCCCCCCGAACTTTTTCGCCCGAGTACGGAAGTACTCGGAGTTCGCGGTGTTCGGGCGAAAAAGGAGCGTGGCCGAACACGTTCGCTCATCTCTAATTATGACATCATAATGGAATTTTGCATTATGACATCATAATGGAATGTTGCATTATGACATCATAATGGAATGTTGCATTATGACATCATAATGGAATGTTACATTATGACATCATAATGGATTTTTACATTATGACATCATAATGGAATTTTGCATTATGACATCATAATGGAATTTCGCATTATGACATCATAATGGAATTTTACATTATGACATCATAAAGGAGTTTAACATTATGACGTCATAATGGAGTTTTGCATTATGACATCATAATGGAATTTTGCATTATGACATCATAATGGAAAGTTACATTATGACATCATAATGGAATTTGACATTATGACATCATAATGGTATTTGACATTATGACATCATAATGGAATTTGACATTATGACATCATAATGGTATTTGACATTATGACATCATAATGGAATTTTGCATTATGACATCATAATGGAAAGTTACATTATGACATCATAATGGAATTTTACATTATGACATCATAATGGAATTTTGCATTATGACATCATAATGGAACTTTACATTATGACATCATAATGGAATTTTGCATTATGACATCATAATGGAACTTTACATTATGACATCATAATGGAATGTTACATTATGACATCATAATGGAATTTTGCATTATGACATCATAATGGAGTTTTACATTATGACATCATAATGGAATTTTGCATTATGACATCATAATGGAATTTTACATTATGACATCATAATGGAATTTTGCATTATGACATCATAATGGAATGTTGCATTATGACATCATAATGGAATGTTACATTATGACATCATAATGGAATTTTGCATTATGACATCATAATGGAATTTTACATAATGACATCATAATGGAATTTTGCATTATGACATCATAATAGAATATTGCATTATGACATCATAATGGAATTTTTTCATTATGACATCATAATGGAATGTTACATTATGACATCATAATGGAATTTTACATTATGACATCATAATGGAATTTTACATTATGACATCATAATGGAATTTTGCATTATGACATCATAATGGAATGTTACATTATGACATCATAATGGAATTTTGCATTATGACATCATAATGGAATGTTGCATTATGACATCATAATGGAATTTTACATAATGACATCATAATGGAATTTTGCATTATGACATCATAATGGAATTTTGCATTATGACATCATAATGGAATGTTGCATTATGACATCATAATGGAATGTTACATAATGACATCATAATGGAATTTTGCATTATGACATCATAATGGAATATTGCATTATGACATCATAATGGAATTTTGCATTATGACATCATAATGGAATGTTACATTATGACATCATAATGGAATTTTGCATTATGACATCATAATGGAATGTTACATTATGACATCATAATGGAATTTTACATTATGACATCATAATGGAATTTTACATTATGACATCATAATGGAATTTTGCATTATGACATCATAATGGAATGTTACATTATGACATCATAATGGAATGTTGCATTATGACATCATAATGGAATGTTACATTATGACATCATAATGGAATTTTGCATTATGACATCATAATGGAATTTTACATTATGACATCATAATGGAATTTTGCATTATGACATCATAATGGAATGTTGCATTATGACATCATAATGGAATGTTACATTATGACATCATAATGGAATTTTGCACTATGACATCATAATGGAATTTTACATTATGACATCATAATGGAATTTTAAATTATGACATCATAATGGAATTTTGCATTATGACATCATAATGGAATTTTGCATTATGACATCATAATGGAATTTTGCATTATGACATCATAATGGAATTTTACATTATGACATCATAATGGAATTTTGCATTATGACATCATGGAACTTTACATTATGACATCATAATGGAATTTTGCATTATGACATCATAATGGAATTTTGCATTATGACATCATAATGGAACTTTACATTATGACATCATAATGTAATTTTACATTATGACATCATAATGGAATTTTGCATTATGACATCATAATGGAATGTTACATTACGACATCATAATGGAATTTTGCATTATGACATCATAATGGAATCTTACATTATGACATCATAATGGAATGTTACATTATGACATCATAATGGAATTTTGCATTATGACATCATCATGGAATTTTACATTATGACATCATAATGGAATTTTGCATTATGACATCATAATGGAATTTTACATTATGACATCATAATGGAATTTTGCATTATGACATCATGGAACTTTACATTATGACATCATAATGGAATTTTGCATTATGACATCATAATGGAATTTTGCATTATGACATCATAATGGAACTTTACATTATGACATCATAATGTAATTTTACATTATGACATCATAATGTAATTTTGCATTATGACATCATAATGGAATGTTACATTACGACATCATAATGGAATTTTGCATTATGACATCATAATGGAATCTTACATTATGACATCATAATGGAATTTTGCATTATGATATCATAATGGAATGTTACATTATGACATCATAATGGAATTTTGCATTATGACATCATTATGGAATTTTACATTATGGCATCATAATGGAGTTTTACATTATGACATCATAATGGAGTTTTACATTATGACATCATAATGGAATTTTGCATTATGGCATCATAATGGAGTTTTACATTATGACATCATAATGGAATTTTGCATTATGACATCATAATGGAATTTTGCATTATGACATCATAATGGAATTTTGCATTATGACATCATAATGGAATGTTACATTATGACATCATAATGGAATTTTGCATTATGACATCATAATGGAATGTTGCATTATGACATCATAATGGAATTTTACATAATGACATCATAATGGAATTTTGCATTATGACATCATAATGGAATTTTGCATTATGACATCATAATGGAATGTTGCATTATGACATCATAATGGAATGTTACATTATGACATCATAATGGAATTTTGCATTATGACATCATAATGGAATGTTACATTATGACATCATAATGGAATTTTACATTATGACATCATAATGGAATTTTACACTATGACATCATAATGGAATGTTACATTATGACATCATAATGGAATTTTGCATTATGACATCATAATGGAATTTTACATTATGACATCATAATGGAATTTTGCATTATGACATCATAATGGAATGTTACATTATGACATCATAATGGAATTTTGCATTATGACATCATAATGGAATTTTACATTATGACATCATAATGGAATTTTGCATTATGACATCATAATGGAATTTTACATTATGACATCATAATGGAATTTTGCATTATGACATCATAATGGAATTTTGCATTATGACATCATAATCGAATGTTACATTATGACATCATAATGGAATTTTGCATTATGACATCATAATGGAATGTTACATTATGACATCATAATGGAATTTTGCATTATGACATCATAATGGAATCTTACATTATGACATCATAATGGAATTTTGCATTATGATATCATAATGGAATGTTACATTATGACATCATAATGGAATTTTGCATTATGACATCATCATGGAATTTTACATTATGACATCATAATGGAATTTTGCATTATGGCATCATAATGGAGTTTTACATTATGACATCATAATGGAATTTTGCATTATGACATCATAATGGAATGTTACATTATGACATCATAATGGAATTTTGCATTATGACATCATAATGGAATTTTGCATTATGACATCATAATGGAATGTTACATTATGACATCATAATGGAATTTTGCATTATGACATCATAATGGAATGTTGCATTATGACATCATAATGGAATTTTACATTATGACATCATAATGGAATTTTGCATTATGACATCATAATGGAATTTCGCATTATGACATCATAATGGAATTTTACATTATGACATCATAATGGAATTTTACATTATGACATGATAATGGAATTTTGCATTATGACATCATAATGGAATTTTGCATTATGACATCATAATGGAATGTTACATTATGACAACATAATGGAATGTTACATTATGACATCATAATGGAATTTTGCATTATGACATCATAATGGAATGTTACATTATGACATCATAATGGAATTTTGCATTATGACATCATAATGGAATGTTACATTATGACATCATAAAAAATTTTACATTATGACATCATAATGGAATTTTACATTATGACATCATAATGGAATTTTGCATTATGACATCATAATGGAATGTTACATTATGACATCATAATGGAATTTTGCATTATGACATCATGGAACTTTACATTATGACATCATAATGGAATTTTGCATTATGACATCATAATGGAATTTTGCATTATGACATCATAATGGAACTTTACATTATGACATCATAATGTAATTTTACATTATGACATCATAATGTAATTTTGCATTATGACATCATAATGGAATGTTACATTACGACATCATAATGGAATTTTGCATTATGACATCATAATGGAATCTTACATTATGACATCATAATGGAATTTTGCATTATGATATCATAATGGAATGTTACATTATGACATCATAATGGAATTTTGCATTATGACATCATTATGGAATTTTACATTATGGCATCATAATGGAGTTTTACATTATGACATCATAATGGAGTTTTACATTATGACATCATAATGGAATTTTGCATTATGGCATCATAATGGAGTTTTACATTATGACATCATAATGGAATTTTGCATTATGACATCATAATGGAATTTTGCATTATGACATCATAATGGAATTTTGCATTATGACATCATAATGGAATGTTACATTATGACATCATAATGGAATTTTGCATTATGACATCATAATGGAATGTTGCATTATGACATCATAATGGAATTTTACATAATGACACCATAATGGAATTTTGCATTATGACATCATAATGGAATTTTGCATTATGACATCATAATGGAATGTTGCATTATGACATCATAATGGAATGTTACATTATGACATCATAATGGAATTTTGCATTATGACATCATAATGGAATGTTACATTATGACATCATAATGGAATTTTACATTATGACATCATAATGGAATTTTACACTATGACATCATAATGGAATGTTACATTATGACATCATAATGGAATTTTGCATTATGACATCATAATGGAATTTTACATTATGACATCATAATGGAATTTTGCATTATGACATCATAATGGAATGTTGCATTATGACATCATAATGGAATGTTACATTATGACATCATAATGGAATTTTGCATTATGACATCATAATGGAATTTTACATTATGACATCATAATGGAATTTTGCATTATGACATCATAATGGAATTTTACATTATGACATCATAATGGAATTTTGCATTATGACATCATAATGGAATTTTGCATTATGACATCATAATCGAATGTTACATTATGACATCATAATGGAATTTTGCATTATGACATCATAATGGAATGTTACATTATGACATCATAATGGAATTTTGCATTATGACATCATAATGGAATCTTACATTATGACATCATAATGGAATTTTGCATTATGATATCATAATGGAATGTTACATTATGACATCATAATGGAATTTTGCATTATGACATCATCATGGAATTTTACATTATGACATCATAATGGAATTTTGCATTATGGCATCATAATGGAGTTTTACATTATGACATCATAATGGAATTTTGCATTATGACATCATAATGGAATGTTACATTATGACATCATAATGGAATTTTGCATTATGACATCATAATGGAATGTTACATTATGACATCATAATGGAATTTTGCATTATGACATCATAATGGAATGTTGCATTATGACATCATAATGGAATTTTGCATTATGACATCATAATGGAATTTTGCATTATGACATCATAATGGAATGTTACATTATGACAACATAATGGAATGTTACATTATGACATCATAATGGAATTTTGCATTATGACATCATAATGGAATGTTACATTATGACATCATAATGGAATTTTGCATTATGACATCATAATGGAATGTTACATTATGACATCATAATGGAATTTTGCATTATGACATCATAATGGAATGTTACATTATGACATCATAAATGAATTTTACATTATGACATCATAATGGAATTTTACATTATGACATCATAATGGAATTTTGCATTATGACATCATAATGGAATGTTACATTATGACATCATAATGGAATTTTGCATTATGACATCATAATGGAATTTTGTATTATGACAGCATAATAGAATTTTACATTATGACATCATAATGGAATTTTGCATTATGACATCATAATGGAATGTTACATTATGACATCATAATGGAATTTTGCATTATGACATCATAATGGAATGTTACATTATGACATCATAATGGAATTTTACATTAGGACATCATAATAGAATGTTGCATTATGACATCATAATGGAATGTTGCATTATGACATCATAATGGAATGTTACATTATGACATCATAATGGAATGTTGCATTATGACATCATAATGGAATGTTACATTATGACATCATAATGGAATTTTGCATTATGACATCATAATGGAATTTTGCATTATGACATCATAATGGAATGTTGCATTATGACTAGAGATGAGCGAACGTACTCGTTACGAGTACTTACGCACCCGAATACCGCGCTTTGCGAGTACTTCAGTACTCGCGCGCAAATATTCGGGGGGCGCCGGGGGGCGGGGAGAGGCGTGGCGGTGCGGGGGGTAGCAGCGGGGAACAGGGAGGAGCCCTCTCTCTCTCCCTCTCCCCCCCACTCCCCACTGCTACCCCCCGTGCTGCCACGGCGCCCCCCGAACTTTTTCGCCCGAGTACGGAAGTACTCGGAGTTCGCGGTGTTCGGGCGAAAAAGGGGCGTGGCCGAACACGTTCGCTCATCTCTAATTATGACATCATAATGGAATGTTACATTATGACATCATAATGGAATGTTGCATTATGACATCATAATGGAATGTTGCATTATGACATCATAATGGAATGTTACATTATGACATCATAATGGATTTTTACATTATGACATCATAATGGAATTTTGCATTATGACATCATAATGGAATTTCGCATTATGACATCATAATGGAATTTTACATTATGACATCATAAAGGAGTTTAACATTATGACATCATAATGGAGTTTTGCATTATGACATCATAATGGAATTTTGCATTATGACATCATAATGGAAAGTTACATTATGACATCATAATGGAATTTGACATTATGACATCATAATGGTATTTGACATTATGACATCATAATGGAATTTTGCATTATGACATCATAATGGAAAGTTACATTATGACATCATAATGGAATTTTACATTATGACATCATAATGGAATTTTACATTATGACATCATAATGGAATTTTACATTATGACATCATAATGGAATTTTGCATTATGACATCATAATGGAATTTTGCATTATGACATAATGGAATTTAACATTATGACATCATAATGGAATGTTACATTATGACATCATAATGGAACGTTACATTATGACATTATAATGGAACTTTACATTATGACATCATAATGGAATTTTACTTTATGACATCATAATGGAATTTTGCATTATGACATCATAATGGAATTTTGCATTATGACATCATAATGGAAAGTTACATTATGACATCATAATGGAATTTTACATTATGACATCATAATGGAATTTTACATTATGACATCATAATGGAATTTTGCATTATGACATCATAATGGAATTTTGCATTATGACATGATAATGGAATTTTCCATTATGACATCATAATGGAATTTTGCATTATGACATCATAATGGAATTTTACATTATGACATCATAATGGAATTTTGCATTATGACATCATAATGGAATCTTACATTATGACATAATGGAATTTTGCATTATGACATCATAATGGAATCTTACATTATGACATCATAATGGAATTTTGCATTATGACATCATAATGGAATCTTACATTATGACATCATAATGGAATTTTGCATTATGACATCATAATGGAATTTTGCATTATGCCATCATAATGGAATTTTACATTATGACATCATAATGGAATTTTGCATTATGACATCATAATGGAATGTTGCATTATGACATCATAATGGAATGTTACATTATGACATCATAATGGAATTTTGCATTATGACATCATAATGGAATTTTACATTATGACATCATAATGGAATTTTGCATTATGACATCATAATGGAATTTTACATTATGACATCATAATGGAATTTT
Source organism: Eleutherodactylus coqui (assembly GCF_035609145.1). NCBI lineage: Eukaryota > Metazoa > Chordata > Amphibia > Anura > Eleutherodactylidae > Eleutherodactylus > Eleutherodactylus coqui. The sequence goes on along the minus strand of NW_027102118.1, from coordinate 576,345 downwards.
GCATTATGACATCATAATGGAATTTTGCATTATGACATCATAATGGAATGTTACATTATGACATCATACTGGAATTTTGCATTATGACATCATAATGGAATGTTACATTATGACATCATAATGGAATTTTGCATTATGACATCATAATGGAATGTTACATTATGACATAATGGAATTTTGCATTATGACATCATAATGGAATCTTACATTATGACATCATAATGGAATTTTGCATTATGACATCATAATGGAATCTTACATTATGACATCATAATGGAATTTTGCATTATGACATCATAATGGAATGTTACATTATGACATCATAATAGAATTTTGCACTATGACATCATAATGGAATTTTACATTATGGCATCATAATGGAATTTTAAATTATGACATCATAATGGAATTTTGCATTATGACATCATAATGGAATTTTGCATTATGACATCATAAGGGAATTTTACATTATGACATCATAATGGAATTTTGCATTATGGCATCATAATATAATTTTACATTGTGACATCATAATCGAATTTTGCATTATGACATCATGGAACTTTACATTATGACATCATAATGGAATTTTGCATTATGACATCATAATGGAATTTTGCATTATGACATCATAATGGAACTTTACATTATGACATCATAATGTAATTTTACATTATGACATCATAATGTAATTTTGCATTATGACATCATAATGGAATGTTACATTACGACATCATAATGGAATTTTGCATTATGACATCATAATGGAATCTTACATTATGACATCATAATGGAATTTTGCATTATGATATCATAATGGAATGTTACATTATGACATCATAATGGAATTTTGCATTATGACATCATTATGGAATTTTACATTATGGCATCATAATGGAGTTTTACATTATGACATCATAATGGAGTTTTACATTATGACATCATAATGGAATTTTGCATTATGGCATCATAATGGAGTTTTACATTATGACATCATAATGGAATTTTGCATTATGACATCATAATGGAATTTTGCATTATGACATCATAATGGAATTTTGCATTATGACATCATAATGGAATGTTACATTATGACATCATAATGGAATTTTGCATTATGACATCATAATGGAATGTTGCATTATGACATCATAATGGAATTTTACATAATGACACCATAATGGAATTTTGCATTATGACATCATAATGGAATTTTGCATTATGACATCATAATGGAATGTTGCATTATGACATCATAATGGAATGTTACATTATGACATCATAATGGAATTTTGCATTATGACATCATAATGGAATGTTACATTATGACATCATAATGGAATTTTACATTATGACATCATAATGGAATTTTACACTATGACATCATAATGGAATGTTACATTATGACATCATAATGGAATTTTGCATTATGACATCATAATGGAATTTTACATTATGACATCATAATGGAATTTTGCATTATGACATCATAATGGAATGTTGCATTATGACATCATAATGGAATGTTACATTATGACATCATAATGGAATTTTGCATTATGACATCATAATGGAATTTTACATTATGACATCATAATGGAATTTTGCATTATGACATCATAATGGAATTTTACATTATGACATCATAATGGAATTTTGCATTATGACATCATAATGGAATTTTGCATTATGACATCATAATCGAATGTTACATTATGACATCATAATGGAATTTTGCATTATGACATCATAATGGAATGTTACATTATGACATCATAATGGAATTTTGCATTATGACATCATAATGGAATCTTACATTATGACATCATAATGGAATTTTGCATTATGATATCATAATGGAATGTTACATTATGACATCATAATGGAATTTTGCATTATGACATCATCATGGAATTTTACATTATGACATCATAATGGAATTTTGCATTATGGCATCATAATGGAGTTTTACATTATGACATCATAATGGAATTTTGCATTATGACATCATAATGGAATGTTACATTATGACATCATAATGGAATTTTGCATTATGACATCATAATGGAATGTTACATTATGACATCATAATGGAATTTTGCATTATGACATCATAATGGAATGTTGCATTATGACATCATAATGGAATTTTGCATTATGACATCATAATGGAATTTTGCATTATGACATCATAATGGAATGTTACATTATGACAACATAATGGAATGTTACATTATGACATCATAATGGAATTTTGCATTATGACATCATAATGGAATGTTACATTATGACATCATAATGGAATTTTGCATTATGACATCATAATGGAATGTTACATTATGACATCATAATGGAATTTTGCATTATGACATCATAATGGAATGTTACATTATGACATCATAAATGAATTTTACATTATGACATCATAATGGAATTTTACATTATGACATCATAATGGAATTTTGCATTATGACATCATAATGGAATGTTACATTATGACATCATAATGGAATTTTGCATTATGACATCATAATGGAATTTTGTATTATGACAGCATAATAGAATTTTACATTATGACATCATAATGGAATTTTGCATTATGACATCATAATGGAATGTTACATTATGACATCATAATGGAATTTTGCATTATGACATCATAATGGAATGTTACATTATGACATCATAATGGAATTTTACATTAGGACATCATAATAGAATGTTGCATTATGACATCATAATGGAATGTTGCATTATGACATCATAATGGAATGTTACATTATGACATCATAATGGAATGTTGCATTATGACATCATAATGGAATGTTACATTATGACATCATAATGGAATTTTGCATTATGACATCATAATGGAATTTTGCATTATGACATCATAATGGAATGTTGCATTATGACTAGAGATGAGCGAACGTACTCGTTACGAGTACTTACGCACCCGAATACCGCGCTTTGCGAGTACTTCAGTACTCGCGCGCAAATATTCGGGGGGCGCCGGGGGGCGGGGAGAGGCGTGGCGGTGCGGGGGGGTAGCAGCGGGGAACAGGGAGGAGCCCTCTCTCTCTCCCTCTCCCCCCCACTCCCCACTGCTACCCCCCGTGCTGCCACGGCGCCCCCCGAACTTTTTCGCCCGAGTACGGAAGTACTCGGAGTTCGCGGTGTTCGGGCGAAAAAGGGGCGTGGCCGAACACGTTCGCTCATCTCTAATTATGACATCATAATGGAATGTTACATTATGACATCATAATGGAATGTTGCATTATGACATCATAATGGAATGTTGCATTATGACATCATAATGGAATGTTACATTATGACATCATAATGGATTTTTACATTATGACATCATAATGGAATTTTGCATTATGACATCATAATGGAATTTCGCATTATGACATCATAATGGAATTTTACATTATGACATCATAAAGGAGTTTAACATTATGACATCATAATGGAGTTTTGCATTATGACATCATAATGGAATTTTGCATTATGACATCATAATGGAAAGTTACATTATGACATCATAATGGAATTTGACATTATGACATCATAATGGTATTTGACATTATGACATCATAATGGAATTTTGCATTATGACATCATAATGGAAAGTTACATTATGACATCATAATGGAATTTTACATTATGACATCATAATGGAATTTTACATTATGACATCATAATGGAATTTTACATTATGACATCATAATGGAATTTTGCATTATGACATCATAATGGAATTTTGCATTATGACATAATGGAATTTAACATTATGACATCATAATGGAATGTTACATTATGACATCATAATGGAACGTTACATTATGACATTATAATGGAACTTTACATTATGACATCATAATGGAATTTTACTTTATGACATCATAATGGAATTTTGCATTATGACATCATAATGGAATTTTGCATTATGACATCATAATGGAAAGTTACATTATGACATCATAATGGAATTTTACATTATGACATCATAATGGAATTTTACATTATGACATCATAATGGAATTTTGCATTATGACATCATAATGGAATTTTGCATTATGACATGATAATGGAATTTTCCATTATGACATCATAATGGAATTTTGCATTATGACATCATAATGGAATTTTACATTATGACATCATAATGGAATTTTGCATTATGACATCATAATGGAATCTTACATTATGACATAATGGAATTTTGCATTATGACATCATAATGGAATCTTACATTATGACATCATAATGGAATTTTGCATTATGACATCATAATGGAATCTTACATTATGACATCATAATGGAATTTTGCATTATGACATCATAATGGAATTTTGCATTATGCCATCATAATGGAATTTTACATTATGACATCATAATGGAATTTTGCATTATGACATCATAATGGAATGTTGCATTATGACATCATAATGGAATGTTACATTATGACATCATAATGGAATTTTGCATTATGACATCATAATGGAATTTTACATTATGACATCATAATGGAATTTTGCATTATGACATCATAATGGAATTTTACATTATGACATCATAATGGAATTTTGCATTATGACATCATAATGGAATTTTGCATTATGACATCATAATGGAATGTTACATTATGACATCATACTGGAATTTTGCATTATGACATCATAATGGAATGTTACATTATGACATCATAATGGAATTTTGCATTATGACATCATAATGGAATGTTACATTATGACATAATGGAATTTTGCATTATGACATCATAATGGAATCTTACATTATGACATCATAATGGAATTTTGCATTATGACATCATAATGGAATCTTACATTATGACATCATAATGGAATTTTGCATTATGACATCATAATGGAATGTTACATTATGACATCATAATAGAATTTTGCACTATGACATCATAATGGAATTTTACATTATGGCATCATAATGGAATTTTAAATTATGACATCATAATGGAATTTTGCATTATGACATCATAATGGAATTTTGCATTATGACATCATAAGGGAATTTTACATTATGACATCATAATGGAATTTTGCATTATGGCATCATAATATAATTTTACATTGTGACATCATAATCGAATTTTGCATTATGACATCATAATGCAATGTTGCATTATGACATCATAATGGAATGTTACATTATGACATCATAATGGAATTTTGCATTATGACATCATAATGGAATGTTACATTATGACATCATAATGGAATTTTACATTATGACATCATAATGGAATTTTGCATTATGACATCATAATGGAATTTTGCATTATGACATCATAATAGAATGTTACATTATGACATCATAATGGAATTTTGCATTATGACATCATAATGGAATTTTGCATTATGACAGAATAATGGAATTTTACATTATGACATCATAATGGAATTTTGCATTATGACATCATAATGGAATTTTACATTATGACATCATAATGGAATTTTGCATTATGACATCATAATGGAATTTTGCATTATGACATCATAATGGAATTTTGCATTATGACATCATAATGGAATTTTGCATTATGACATCATAATGGAATTTTACATTATGACATCATAATGGAATGTTACATTATGACATCATAATGGAATTTTACATTAGGACATCATAATGGAATGTTGCATTATGACATCATAATGGAATGTTACATTATGACATCATAATGGAATTTTACATTAGGACATCATAATGGAATGTTGCATTATGACATCATAATGGAATGTTACATTATGACATCATAATGGAATGTTGCATTATGACATCATAATGGAATTGTACATAATGACATCATAATGGAATTTTGCATTATGACATCATAATTGAATATTGCATTATGACATCATAATGGAATGTTACATTATGACATCATAATGGAATGTTGCATTATGACATCTTAATGGAATGTTGCATTATGACATCATAATGGAATGTTACATTATGACATCATAATGGAATGTTGCATTATGACATCATAATGGAATTTTACATTATGACATCATAATGGAATTTTACATTATGACATCATAATGGAATTTTACATTATGACATCATAATGGAATTTTGCATTATGACATCATAATGGAATTTTGCATTATGACATCATAATGGAATGTTACATTATGACATCATAATGGAATTTTGCATTATGACATCATAATGGAATGTTACATTATGACATCATAAATGAATTTTACATTATGACATCATAATGGAATTTTACATTATGACATCATAATGGAATTTTGCATTATGACATCATAATGGAATGTTACATTATGACATCATAATGGAATTTTGCATTATGACATCATAATGGAATTTTGTATTATGACAGCATAATAGAATTTTACATTATGACATCATAATGGAATTTTGCATTATGACATCATAATGGAATGTTACATTATGACATCATAATGGAATGTTGCATTATGACATCATAATGGAATTTTACATTAGGACATCATAATAGAATGTTGCATTATGACATCATAATGGAATGTTGCATTATGACATCATAATGGAATGTTACATTATGACATCATAATGGAATGTTGCATTATGACATCATAATGGAATGTTACATTATGACATCATAATGGAATTTTGCATTATGACATCATAATGGAATTTTGCATTATGACATCATAATGGAATGTTGCATTATGACTAGAGATGAGCGAACGTACTCGTTACGAGTACTTACGCACCCGAATACCGCGCTTTGCGAGTACTTCAGTACTCGCGCGCAAATATTCGGGGGGCGCCGGGGGGCGGGGAGAGGCGTGGCGGTGCGGGGGGGTAGCAGCGGGGAACAGGGGGGAGCCCTCTCTCTCTCCCTCTCCCCCCCACTCCCCACTGCTACCCCCCGTGCCGCCACGGCGCCCCCCGAACTTTTTCGCCCGAGTACGGAAGTACTCGGAGTTCGCGGTGTTCGGGCGAAAAAGGAGCGTGGCCGAACACGTTCGCTCATCTCTAATTATGACATCATAATGGAATTTTGCATTATGACATCATAATGGAATGTTGCATTATGACATCATAATGGAATGTTGCATTATGACATCATAATGGAATGTTACATTATGACATCATAATGGATTTTTACATTATGACATCATAATGGAATTTTGCATTATGACATCATAATGGAATTTCGCATTATGACATCATAATGGAATTTTACATTATGACATCATAAAGGAGTTTAACATTATGACGTCATAATGGAGTTTTGCATTATGACATCATAATGGAATTTTGCATTATGACATCATAATGGAAAGTTACATTATGACATCATAATGGAATTTGACATTATGACATCATAATGGTATTTGACATTATGACATCATAATGGAATTTGACATTATGACATCATAATGGTATTTGACATTATGACATCATAATGGAATTTTGCATTATGACATCATAATGGAAAGTTACATTATGACATCATAATGGAATTTTACATTATGACATCATAATGGAATTTTGCATTATGACATCATAATGGAACTTTACATTATGACATCATAATGGAATTTTGCATTATGACATCATAATGGAACTTTACATTATGACATCATAATGGAATGTTACATTATGACATCATAATGGAATTTTGCATTATGACATCATAATGGAGTTTTACATTATGACATCATAATGGAATTTTGCATTATGACATCATAATGGAATTTTACATTATGACATCATAATGGAATTTTGCATTATGACATCATAATGGAATGTTGCATTATGACATCATAATGGAATGTTACATTATGACATCATAATGGAATTTTGCATTATGACATCATAATGGAATTTTACATAATGACATCATAATGGAATTTTGCATTATGACATCATAATAGAATATTGCATTATGACATCATAATGGAATTTTTTCATTATGACATCATAATGGAATGTTACATTATGACATCATAATGGAATTTTACATTATGACATCATAATGGAATTTTACATTATGACATCATAATGGAATTTTGCATTATGACATCATAATGGAATGTTACATTATGACATCATAATGGAATTTTGCATTATGACATCATAATGGAATGTTGCATTATGACATCATAATGGAATTTTACATAATGACATCATAATGGAATTTTGCATTATGACATCATAATGGAATTTTGCATTATGACATCATAATGGAATGTTGCATTATGACATCATAATGGAATGTTACATAATGACATCATAATGGAATTTTGCATTATGACATCATAATGGAATATTGCATTATGACATCATAATGGAATTTTGCATTATGACATCATAATGGAATGTTACATTATGACATCATAATGGAATTTTGCATTATGACATCATAATGGAATGTTACATTATGACATCATAATGGAATTTTACATTATGACATCATAATGGAATTTTACATTATGACATCATAATGGAATTTTGCATTATGACATCATAATGGAATGTTACATTATGACATCATAATGGAATGTTGCATTATGACATCATAATGGAATGTTACATTATGACATCATAATGGAATTTTGCATTATGACATCATAATGGAATTTTACATTATGACATCATAATGGAATTTTGCATTATGACATCATAATGGAATGTTGCATTATGACATCATAATGGAATGTTACATTATGACATCATAATGGAATTTTGCACTATGACATCATAATGGAATTTTACATTATGACATCATAATGGAATTTTAAATTATGACATCATAATGGAATTTTGCATTATGACATCATAATGGAATTTTGCATTATGACATCATAATGGAATTTTGCATTATGACATCATAATGGAATTTTACATTATGACATCATAATGGAATTTTGCATTATGACATCATGGAACTTTACATTATGACATCATAATGGAATTTTGCATTATGACATCATAATGGAATTTTGCATTATGACATCATAATGGAACTTTACATTATGACATCATAATGTAATTTTACATTATGACATCATAATGGAATTTTGCATTATGACATCATAATGGAATGTTACATTACGACATCATAATGGAATTTTGCATTATGACATCATAATGGAATGTTACATTATGACATCATAATGGAATTTTGCATTATGACATCATCATGGAATTTTACATTATGACATCATAATGGAATTTTGCATTATGACATCATAATGGAATTTTACATTATGACATCATAATGGAATTTTGCATTATGACATCATGGAACTTTACATTATGACATCATAATGGAATTTTGCATTATGACATCATAATGGAATTTTGCATTATGACATCATAATGGAACTTTACATTATGACATCATAATGTAATTTTACATTATGACATCATAATGTAATTTTGCATTATGACATCATAATGGAATGTTACATTACGACATCATAATGGAATTTTGCATTATGACATCATAATGGAATCTTACATTATGACATCATAATGGAATTTTGCATTATGATATCATAATGGAATGTTACATTATGACATCATAATGGAATTTTGCATTATGACATCATTATGGAATTTTACATTATGGCATCATAATGGAGTTTTACATTATGACATCATAATGGAGTTTTACATTATGACATCATAATGGAATTTTGCATTATGGCATCATAATGGAGTTTTACATTATGACATCATAATGGAATTTTGCATTATGACATCATAATGGAATTTTGCATTATGACATCATAATGGAATTTTGCATTATGACATCATAATGGAATGTTACATTATGACATCATAATGGAATTTTGCATTATGACATCATAATGGAATGTTGCATTATGACATCATAATGGAATTTTACATAATGACATCATAATGGAATTTTGCATTATGACATCATAATGGAATTTTGCATTATGACATCATAATGGAATGTTGCATTATGACATCATAATGGAATGTTACATTATGACATCATAATGGAATTTTGCATTATGACATCATAATGGAATGTTACATTATGACATCATAATGGAATTTTACATTATGACATCATAATGGAATTTTACACTATGACATCATAATGGAATGTTACATTATGACATCATAATGGAATTTTGCATTATGACATCATAATGGAATTTTACATTATGACATCATAATGGAATTTTGCATTATGACATCATAATGGAATTTTGCATTATGACATCATAATGGAATTTTACATTATGACATCATAATGGAATTTTGCATTATGACATCATAATGGAATTTTACATTATGACATCATAATGGAATTTTGCATTATGACATCATAATGGAATTTTGCATTATGACATCATAATCGAATGTTACATTATGACATCATAATGGAATTTTGCATTATGACATCATAATGGAATGTTACATTATGACATCATAATGGAATTTTGCATTATGACATCATAATGGAATCTTACATTATGACATCATAATGGAATTTTGCATTATGATATCATAATGGAATGTTACATTATGACATCATAATGGAATTTTGCATTATGACATCATCATGGAATTTTACATTATGACATCATAATGGAATTTTGCATTATGGCATCATAATGGAGTTTTACATTATGACATCATAATGGAATTTTGCATTATGACATCATAATGGAATGTTACATTATGACATCATAATGGAATTTTGCATTATGACATCATAATGGAATTTTGCATTATGACATCATAATGGAATGTTACATTATGACATCATAATGGAATTTTGCATTATGACATCATAATGGAATGTTGCATTATGACATCATAATGGAATTTTACATTATGACATCATAATGGAATTTTGCATTATGACATCATAATGGAATTTCGCATTATGACATCATAATGGAATTTTACATTATGACATCATAATGGAATTTTACATTATGACATGATAATGGAATTTTGCATTATGACATCATAATGGAATTTTGCATTATGACATCATAATGGAATGTTACATTATGACAACATAATGGAATGTTACATTATGACATCATAATGGAATTTTGCATTATGACATCATAATGGAATGTTACATTATGACATCATAATGGAATTTTGCATTATGACATCATAATGGAATGTTACATTATGACATCATAAAAAATTTTACATTATGACATCATAATGGAATTTTACATTATGACATCATAATGGAATTTTGCATTATGACATCATAATGGAATGTTACATTATGACATCATAATGGAATTTTGCATTATGACATCATGGAACTTTACATTATGACATCATAATGGAATTTTGCATTATGACATCATAATGGAATTTTGCATTATGACATCATAATGGAACTTTACATTATGACATCATAATGTAATTTTACATTATGACATCATAATGTAATTTTGCATTATGACATCATAATGGAATGTTACATTACGACATCATAATGGAATTTTGCATTATGACATCATAATGGAATCTTACATTATGACATCATAATGGAATTTTGCATTATGATATCATAATGGAATGTTACATTATGACATCATAATGGAATTTTGCATTATGACATCATTATGGAATTTTACATTATGGCATCATAATGGAGTTTTACATTATGACATCATAATGGAGTTTTACATTATGACATCATAATGGAATTTTGCATTATGGCATCATAATGGAGTTTTACATTATGACATCATAATGGAATTTTGCATTATGACATCATAATGGAATTTTGCATTATGACATCATAATGGAATTTTGCATTATGACATCATAATGGAATGTTACATTATGACATCATAATGGAATTTTGCATTATGACATCATAATGGAATGTTGCATTATGACATCATAATGGAATTTTACATAATGACACCATAATGGAATTTTGCATTATGACATCATAATGGAATTTTGCATTATGACATCATAATGGAATGTTGCATTATGACATCATAATGGAATGTTACATTATGACATCATAATGGAATGTTGCATTATGACATCATAATGGAATGTTACATTATGACATCATAATGGAATTTTGCATTATGACATCATAATGGAATGTTACATTATGACATCATAATGGAATTTTACATTATGACATCATAATGGAATTTTACACTATGACATCATAATGGAATGTTACATTATGACATCATAATGGAATTTTGCATTATGACATCATAATGGAATTTTACATTATGACATCATAATGGAATTTTGCATTATGACATCATAATGGAATGTTGCATTATGACATCATAATGGAATGTTACATTATGACATCATAATGGAATTTTGCATTATGACATCATAATGGAATTTTACATTATGACATCATAATGGAATTTTGCATTATGACATCATAATGGAATTTTGCATTATGACATCATAATCGAATGTTACATTATGACATCATAATGGAATTTTGCATTATGACATCATAATGGAATGTTACATTATGACATCATAATGGAATTTTGCATTATGACATCATAATGGAATCTTACATTATGACATCATAATGGAATTTTGCATTATGATATCATAATGGAATGTTACATTATGACATCATAATGGAATTTTGCATTATGACATCATCATGGAATTTTACATTATGACATCATAATGGAATTTTGCATTATGGCATCATAATGGAGTTTTACATTATGACATCATAATGGAATTTTGCATTATGACATCATAATGGAATGTTACATTATGACATCATAATGGAATTTTGCATTATGACATCATAATGGAATGTTACATTATGACATCATAATGGAATTTTGCATTATGACATCATAATGGAATGTTGCATTATGACATCATAATGGAATTTTGCATTATGACATCATAATGGAATTTTGCATTATGACATCATAATGGAATGTTACATTATGACAACATAATGGAATGTTACATTATGACATCATAATGGAATTTTGCATTATGACATCATAATGGAATGTTACATTATGACATCATAATGGAATTTTGCATTATGACATCATAATGGAATGTTACATTATGACATCATAATGGAATTTTGCATTATGACATCATAATGGAATGTTACATTATGACATCATAAATGAATTTTACATTATGACATCATAATGGAATTTTACATTATGACATCATAATGGAATTTTGCATTATGACATCATAATGGAATGTTACATTATGACATCATAATGGAATTTTGCATTATGACATCATAATGGAATTTTGTATTATGACAGCATAATAGAATTTTACATTATGACATCATAATGGAATTTTGCATTATGACATCATAATGGAATGTTACATTATGACATCATAATGGAATTTTGCATTATGACATCATAATGGAATGTTACATTATGACATCATAATGGAATTTTACATTAGGACATCATAATAGAATGTTGCATTATGACATCATAATGGAATGTTGCATTATGACATCATAATGGAATGTTACATTATGACATCATAATGGAATGTTGCATTATGACATCATAATGGAATGTTACATTATGACATCATAATGGAATTTTGCATTATGACATCATAATGGAATTTTGCATTATGACATCATAATGGAATGTTGCATTATGACTAGAGATGAGCGAACGTACTCGTTACGAGTACTTACGCACCCGAATACCGCGCTTTGCGAGTACTTCAGTACTCGCGCGCAAATATTCGGGGGGCGCCGGGGGGCGGGGAGAGGCGTGGCGGTGCGGGGGGTAGCAGCGGGGAACAGGGAGGAGCCCTCTCTCTCTCCCTCTCCCCCCCACTCCCCACTGCTACCCCCCGTGCTGCCACGGCGCCCCCCGAACTTTTTCGCCCGAGTACGGAAGTACTCGGAGTTCGCGGTGTTCGGGCGAAAAAGGGGCGTGGCCGAACACGTTCGCTCATCTCTAATTATGACATCATAATGGAATGTTACATTATGACATCATAATGGAATGTTGCATTATGACATCATAATGGAATGTTGCATTATGACATCATAATGGAATGTTACATTATGACATCATAATGGATTTTTACATTATGACATCATAATGGAATTTTGCATTATGACATCATAATGGAATTTCGCATTATGACATCATAATGGAATTTTACATTATGACATCATAAAGGAGTTTAACATTATGACATCATAATGGAGTTTTGCATTATGACATCATAATGGAATTTTGCATTATGACATCATAATGGAAAGTTACATTATGACATCATAATGGAATTTGACATTATGACATCATAATGGTATTTGACATTATGACATCATAATGGAATTTTGCATTATGACATCATAATGGAAAGTTACATTATGACATCATAATGGAATTTTACATTATGACATCATAATGGAATTTTACATTATGACATCATAATGGAATTTTACATTATGACATCATAATGGAATTTTGCATTATGACATCATAATGGAATTTTGCATTATGACATAATGGAATTTAACATTATGACATCATAATGGAATGTTACATTATGACATCATAATGGAACGTTACATTATGACATTATAATGGAACTTTACATTATGACATCATAATGGAATTTTACTTTATGACATCATAATGGAATTTTGCATTATGACATCATAATGGAATTTTGCATTATGACATCATAATGGAAAGTTACATTATGACATCATAATGGAATTTTACATTATGACATCATAATGGAATTTTACATTATGACATCATAATGGAATTTTGCATTATGACATCATAATGGAATTTTGCATTATGACATGATAATGGAATTTTCCATTATGACATCATAATGGAATTTTGCATTATGACATCATAATGGAATTTTACATTATGACATCATAATGGAATTTTGCATTATGACATCATAATGGAATCTTACATTATGACATAATGGAATTTTGCATTATGACATCATAATGGAATCTTACATTATGACATCATAATGGAATTTTGCATTATGACATCATAATGGAATCTTACATTATGACATCATAATGGAATTTTGCATTATGACATCATAATGGAATTTTGCATTATGCCATCATAATGGAATTTTACATTATGACATCATAATGGAATTTTGCATTATGACATCATAATGGAATGTTGCATTATGACATCATAATGGAATGTTACATTATGACATCATAATGGAATTTTGCATTATGACATCATAATGGAATTTTACATTATGACATCATAATGGAATTTTGCATTATGACATCATAATGGAATTTTACATTATGACATCATAATGGAATTTTGCATTATGACATCATAATGGAATTTTGCATTATGACATCATAATGGAATGTTACATTATGACATCATACTGGAATTTTGCATTATGACATCATAATGGAATGTTACATTATGACATCATAATGGAATTTTGCATTATGACATCATAATGGAATGTTACATTATGACATAATGGAATTTTGCATTATGACATCATAATGGAATCTTACATTATGACATCATAATGGAATTTTGCATTATGACATCATAATGGAATCTTACATTATGACATCATAATGGAATTTTGCATTATGACATCATAATGGAATGTTACATTATGACATCATAATAGAATTTTGCACTATGACATCATAATGGAATTTTACATTATGGCATCATAATGGAATTTTAAATTATGACATCATAATGGAATTTTGCATTATGACATCATAATGGAATTTTGCATTATGACATCATAAGGGAATTTTACATTATGACATCATAATGGAATTTTGCATTATGGCATCATAATATAATTTTACATTGTGACATCATAATCGAATTTTGCATTATGACATCATAATGCAATGTTGCATTATGACATCATAATGGAATGTTACATTATGACATCATAATGGAATTTTGCATTATGACATCATAATGGAATGTTACATTATGACATCATAATGGAATTTTACATTATGACATCATAATGGAATTTTGCATTATGACATCATAATGGAATTTTGCATTATGACATCATAATAGAATGTTACATTATGACATCATAATGGAATTTTGCATTATGACATCATAATGGAATTTTGCATTATGACAGAATAATGGAATTTTACATTATGACATCATAATGGAATTTTGCATTATGACATCATAATGGAATTTTACATTATGACATCATAATGGAATTTTGCATTATGACATCATAATGGAATTTTGCATTATGACATCATAATGGAATTTTGCATTATGACATCATAATGGAATTTTGCATTATGACATCATAATGGAATTTTACATTATGACATCATAATGGAATGTTACATTATGACATCATAATGGAATTTTACATTAGGACATCATAATGGAATGTTGCATTATGACATCATAATGGAATGTTACATTATGACATCATAATGGAATTTTACATTAGGACATCATAATGGAATGTTGCATTATGACATCATAATGGAATGTTACATTATGACATCATAATGGAATGTTGCATTATGACATCATAATGGAATTGTACATAATGACATCATAATGGAATTTTGCATTATGACATCATAATTGAATATTGCATTATGACATCATAATGGAATGTTACATTATGACATCATAATGGAATGTTGCATTATGACATCTTAATGGAATGTTGCATTATGACATCATAATGGAATGTTACATTATGACATCATAATGGAATGTTGCATTATGACATCATAATGGAATGTTACATTATGACATCATAATGGAATTTTGCATTATGACATCATAATGGAATTTTGCATTATGACATCATAATGGAATGTTGCATTATGACTAGAGATGAGCGAACGTACTCGTTACAAGTACTTACGCACCCGAATACCGCGCTTTGCGAGTACTTCAGTACTCGCGCGCAAATATTCGGGGGGCGCCGGGGGGCGGGGAGAGGCGTGGCGGTGCAGGGGGTAGCAGCGGGGAACAGGGGGGAGCCCTCTCTCTCTCCCTCTCCCCCCCACTCCCCACTGCTACCCCCCGTGCTCCCTCGGCGCCCCCCGAACTTTTTCGCCCGAGTACGGAAGTACTCGGAGTTCGCGGTGTTCGGGCGAAAAAGGGGCGTGGCCGAACACGTTTGCTCATCTCTAATTATGACATCATAATGGAATGTTACATTATGACATCATAATGGAATGTTGCATTATGACATCAGAATGGAATTTTGCATTATGACATCATAATGGAATGTTACATTATGACATCATAATGGAATTTTGCATTATGACATCATAATGGAATCTTACATTATGACATCATAATGGAATTTTGCATTATGATATCATAATGGAATGGTACATTATGACATCATAATGGAATTTTGCATTATGACATCATCATGGAATTTTACATTATGGCATCATAATGGAGTTTTACATTATGACATCATAATGGAGTTTTACATTATGACATCATAATGGAATTTTGCATTATGGCATCATAATGGAGTTTTACATTATGACATCATAATGGAATTTTGCATTATGACATCATAATGGAATGTTACATTATGACATCATAATGGAATTTTGCATTATGATATCATAATGGAATTTTGCATTATGACATCATAATGGAATGTTACATTATGACATCATAATGGAATTTTGCATTATGACATCATAATGGAATGTTGCATTATGACATCATAATGGAATTTTACATTATGACATCATAATGGAATTTTACATTATGACATCATAATGGAATTTTACATTATGACATCATAATGGAATTTTGCATTATGACATCATAATGGAATTTCGCATTATGACATCATAATGGAATTTTACATTATGACATCATAATGGAATTTTACATTATGACATCATAATGGAATTTTGCATTATGACATCATAATGGAATTTTGCATTATGACATCATAATGGAATGTTACATTATGACAACATAATGGAATGTTACATTATGACATCATAATGGAATTTTGCATTATGACATCATAATGGAAAGTTACATTATGACATCATAATCGAATTTTGCATTATGACATCATAATGGAATGTTACATTATGACATCATAAATGAATTTTACATTATGACATCATAATGGAATTTTACATTATGACATCATAATGGAATTTTGCATTATGACATCATAATGGAATGTTACATTATGACATCATAATGGAATTTTGCATTATGACATCATAATGGAATTTTGTATTATGACAGCATAATAGAATTTTACATTATGACATCATAATGGAATTTTGCATTATGACATCATAATGGAATGTTACATTATGACATCATAATGGAATTTTGCATTATGACATCATAATGGAATGTTACATTATGACATCATAATGGAATTTTACATTAGGACATCATAATGGAATGTTGCATTATGACATCATAATGGAATGTTGCATTATGACATCATAATGGAATGTTACATTATGACATCATAATGGAATTTTACATTAGGACATCATAATGGAATTTTACATTAGGACATCATAATGGAATGTTGCATTATGACATCATAATGGAATGTTGCATTATGACATCATAATGGAATGTTGCATTATGACATCATAATGGAATGTTACATTATGACATCATAATGGAATTTTGCATTATGACATCATAATGGAATTTTGCATTATGACATCATAATGGAATTTTGCATTATGACTAGAGATGAGCGAACGTACTCGTTACGAGTACTTACGCACCCGAATACCGCGCTTTGCGAGTACTTCAGTACTCGCGCGCAAATATTCGGGGGGCGCCGGGGGGCGGGGAGAGGTGTGGCGGTGCGGGGGGTAGCAGCGGGGAACAGGGGGGAGCCCTCTCTCTCTCCCTCTCCCCCCCACTCCCCACTGCTACCCCCCGTGCCGCCACAGCGCCCCCCGAACTTTTTCGCCCGAGTACGGAAGTACTCGGAGTTCGCGGTGTTCGGGCGAAAAAGGGGCGTGGCCGAACACGTTCGCTCATCTCTAATTATGACATCATAATGGAATGTTACATTATGACATCATAATGGAATTTTGCATTATGACATCATAATGGAATTTTACATTATGACATCATAATGGAATGTTACATTATGACATCATAATGGAATTTTACATTATGACATCATAATGGAATTTTGCATTATGACATCATAATGGAACTTTACATTATGACATCATAATGGAATTTTGCATTATGACATCATAATGGAACTTTACACTATGACATCATAATGGAATGTTACATTATGACATCATAATGGAATTTTGCATTATGACATCATAATGGAATTTTACATTATGACATCATAATGGAATTTTGCATTATGACATCATAATGGAATGTTGCATTATGACATCATAATGGAATTTTACATTATGACATCATAATGGAATTTTGCATTATGACATCATAATGGAATTTTACATTATGACATCATAATGGAATTTTGCATTATGACATCATAATGGAATTTTGCATTATGACATCATAATGGAATTTTGCATTATGACATCATAATGGAATTTTGCATTATGACATCATAATGGAATTTTGCATTATGACATCATAATCGAATGTTACATTATGACATCATAATGGAATTTTGCATTATGACATCATAATGGAATGTTACATTATGACATCATAATGGAATTTTGCATTATGACATCATAATGGAATCTTACATTATGACATCATAATGGAATTTTGCATTATGATATCATAATGGAATGTTACATTATGACATCATAATGGAATTTTGCATTATGACATCATCATGGAATTTTACATTATGGCATCATAATGGAGTTTTACATTATGACATCATAATGGAGTTTTACATTATGACATCATAATGGAATTTTGCATTATGGCATCATAATGGAGTTTTACATTATGACATCATAATGGAATTTTGCATTATGACATCATAATGGAATGTTACATTATGACATCATAATGGAATTTTGCATTATGACATCATAATGGAATGTTACATTATGACATCATAATGGAATTTTGCATTATGACATCATAATGGAATGTTGCATTATGACATCATAATGGAATTTTACATTATGACATCATAATGGAATTTTACATTATGACATCATAATGGAATTTCGCATTATGACATCATAATGGAATTTTGCATTATGACATCATAATGGAATTTCGCATTATGACATCATAATGGAATTTTACATTATGACATCATAATGGAATTTTGCATTATGACATCATAATGGAATTTTGTATTATGACAGCATAATAGAATTTTACATTATGACATCATAATGGAATTTTGCATTATGACATCATAATGGAATGTTACATTATGACATCATAATGGAATTTTGCATTATGACATCATAATGGAATGTTACATTATGACATCATAATGGAATTTTACATTAGGACATCATAATAGAATGTTGCATTATGACATCATAATGGAATGTTGCATTATGACATCATAATGGAATGTTACATTATGACATCATAATGGAATGTTGCATTATGACATCATAATGGAATGTTACATTATGACATCATAATGGAATTTTGCATTATGACATCATAATGGAATTTTGCATTATGACATCATAATGGAATGTTGCATTATGACTAGAGATGAGCGAACGTACTCGTTACGAGTACTTACGCACCCGAATACCGCGCTTTGCGAGTACTTCAGTACTCGCGCGCAAATATTCGGGGGGCGCCGGGGGGCGGGGAGAGGCGTGGCGGTGCGGGGGGTAGCAGCGGGGAACAGGGAGGAGCCCTCTCTCTCTCCCTCTCCCCCCCACTCCCCACTGCTACCCCCCGTGCCGCCACGGCGCCCCCCGAACTTTTTCGCCCGAGTACGGAAGTACTCGGAGTTCGCGGTGTTCGGGCGAAAAAGGGGCGTGGCCGAACACGTTCGCTCATCTCTAATTATGACATCATAATGGAATGTTACATTATGACATCATAATGGAATGTTGCATTATGACATCATAATGGAATGTTGCATTATGACATCATAATGGAATGTTACATTATGACATCATAATGGATTTTTACATTATGACATCATAATGGAATTTTGCATTATGACATCATAATGGAATTTCGCATTATGACATCATAATGGAATTTTACATTATGACATCATAAAGGAGTTTAACATTATGACATCATAATGGAGTTTTGCATTATGACATCATAATGGAATTTTGCATTATGACATCATAATGGAAAGTTACATTATGACATCATAATGGAATTTGACATTATGACATCATAATGGTATTTGACATTATGACATCATAATGGAATTTTGCATTATGACATCATAATGGAAAGTTACATTATGACATCATAATGGAATTTTACATTATGACATCATAATGGAATTTTACATTATGACATCATAATGGAATTTTACATTATGACATCATAATGGAATTTTGCATTATGACATCATAATGGAATTTTGCATTATGACATAATGGAATTTAACATTATGACATCATAATGGAATGTTACATTATGACATCATAATGGAACGTTACATTATGACATTATAATGGAACTTTACATTATGACATCATAATGGAATTTTACTTTATGACATCATAATGGAATTTTGCATTATGACATCATAATGGAATTTTGCATTATGACATCATAATGGAAAGTTACATTATGACATCATAATGGAATTTTACATTATGACATCATAATGGAATTTTACATTATGACATCATAATGGAATTTTACATTATGACATCATAATGGAATTTTGCATTATGACATCATAATGGAATTTTGCATTATGACATGATAATGGAATTTTCCATTATGACATCATAATGGAATTTTGCATTATGACATCATAATGGAATTTTACATTATGACATCATAATGGAATTTTGCATTATGACATCATAATGGAATCTTACATTATGACATAATGGAATTTTGCATTATGACATCATAATGGAATCTTACATTATGACATCATAATGGAATTTTGCATTATGACATCATAATGGAATCTTACATTATGACATCATAATGGAATTTTGCATTATGACATCATAATGGAATTTTGCATTATGCCATCATAATGGAATTTTACATTATGACATCATAATGGAATTTTGCATTATGACATCATAATGGAATGTTGCATTATGACATCATAATGGAATGTTACATTATGACATCATAATGGAATTTTGCATTATGACATCATAATGGAATTTTACATTATGACATCATAATGGAATTTTGCATTATGACATCATAATGGAATTTTACATTATGACATCATAATGGAATTTTGCATTATGACATCATAATGGAATTTTGCATTATGACATCATAATGGAATGTTACATTATGACATCATACTGGAATTTTGCATTATGACATCATAATGGAATGTTACATTATGACATCATAATGGAATTTTGCATTATGACATCATAATGGAATGTTACATTATGACATAATGGAATTTTGCATTATGACATCATAATGGAATCTTACATTATGACATCATAATGGAATTTTGCATTATGACATCATAATGGAATCTTACATTATGACATCATAATGGAATTTTGCATTATGACATCATAATGGAATGTTACATTATGACATCATAATAGAATTTTGCACTATGACATCATAATGGAATTTTACATTATGGCATCATAATGGAATTTTAAATTATGACATCATAATGGAATTTTGCATTATGACATCATAATGGAATTTTGCATTATGACATCATAAGGGAATTTTACATTATGACATCATAATGGAATTTTGCATTATGGCATCATAATATAATTTTACATTGTGACATCATAATCGAATTTTGCATTATGACATCATAATGCAATGTTGCATTATGACATCATAATGGAATGTTACATTATGACATCATAATGGAATTTTGCATTATGACATCATAATGGAATGTTACATTATGACATCATAATGGAATTTTACATTATGACATCATAATGGAATTTTGCATTATGACATCATAATGGAATTTTGCATTATGACATCATAATAGAATGTTACATTATGACATCATAATGGAATTTTGCATTATGACATCATAATGGAATTTTGCATTATGACATCATAATGGAATTTTGCATTATGACAGAATAATGGAATTTTACATTATGACATCATAATGGAATTTTGCATTATGACATCATAATGGAATTTTACATTATGACATCATAATGGAATTTTGCATTATGACATCATAATGGAATTTTGCATTATGACATCATAATGGAATTTTGCATTATGACATCATAATGGAATTTTGCATTATGACATCATAATGGAATTTTACATTATGACATCATAATGGAATGTTACATTATGACATCATAATGGAATTTTACATTAGGACATCATAATGGAATGTTGCATTATGACATCATAATGGAATGTTACATTATGACATCATAATGGAATTTTACATTAGGACATCATAATGGAATGTTGCATTATGACATCATAATGGAATGTTACATTATGACATCATAATGGAATGTTGCATTATGACATCATAATGGAATTGTACATAATGACATCATAATGGAATTTTGCATTATGACATCATAATTGAATATTGCATTATGACATCATAATGGAATGTTACATTATGACATCATAATGGAATGTTGCATTATGACATCTTAATGGAATGTTGCATTATGACATCATAATGGAATGTTACATTATGACATCATAATGGAATGTTGCATTATGACATCATAATGGAATGTTACATTATGACATCATAATGGAATTTTGCATTATGACATCATAATGGAATTTTGCATTATGACATCATAATGGAATGTTGCATTATGACTAGAGATGAGCGAACGTACTCGTTACAAGTACTTACGCACCCGAATACCGCGCTTTGCGAGTACTTCAGTACTCGCGCGCAAATATTCGGGGGGCGCCGGGGGGCGGGGAGAGGCGTGGCGGTGCAGGGGGTAGCAGCGGGGAACAGGGGGGAGCCCTCTCTCTCTCCCTCTCCCCCCCACTCCCCACTGCTACCCCCCGTGCTCCCTCGGCGCCCCCCGAACTTTTTCGCCCGAGTACGGAAGTACTCGGAGTTCGCGGTGTTCGGGCGAAAAAGGGGCGTGGCCGAACACGTTTGCTCATCTCTAATTATGACATCATAATGGAATGTTACATTATGACATCATAATGGAATGTTGCATTATGACATCAGAATGGAATTTTGCATTATGACATCATAATGGAATGTTACATTATGACATCATAATGGAATTTTGCATTATGACATCATAATGGAATCTTACATTATGACATCATAATGGAATTTTGCATTATGATATCATAATGGAATGGTACATTATGACATCATAATGGAATTTTGCATTATGACATCATCATGGAATTTTACATTATGGCATCATAATGGAGTTTTACATTATGACATCATAATGGAGTTTTACATTATGACATCATAATGGAATTTTGCATTATGGCATCATAATGGAGTTTTACATTATGACATCATAATGGAATTTTGCATTATGACATCATAATGGAATGTTACATTATGACATCATAATGGAATTTTGCATTATGATATCATAATGGAATTTTGCATTATGACATCATAATGGAATGTTACATTATGACATCATAATGGAATTTTGCATTATGACATCATAATGGAATGTTGCATTATGACATCATAATGGAATTTTACATTATGACATCATAATGGAATTTTACATTATGACATCATAATGGAATTTTACATTATGACATCATAATGGAATTTTGCATTATGACATCATAATGGAATTTCGCATTATGACATCATAATGGAATTTTACATTATGACATCATAATGGAATTTTACATTATGACATCATAATGGAATTTTGCATTATGACATCATAATGGAATTTTGCATTATGACATCATAATGGAATGTTACATTATGACAACATAATGGAATGTTACATTATGACATCATAATGGAATTTTGCATTATGACATCATAATGGAAAGTTACATTATGACATCATAATCGAATTTTGCATTATGACATCATAATGGAATGTTACATTATGACATCATAAATGAATTTTACATTATGACATCATAATGGAATTTTACATTATGACATCATAATGGAATTTTGCATTATGACATCATAATGGAATGTTACATTATGACATCATAATGGAATTTTGCATTATGACATCATAATGGAATTTTGTATTATGACAGCATAATAGAATTTTACATTATGACATCATAATGGAATTTTGCATTATGACATCATAATGGAATGTTACATTATGACATCATAATGGAATTTTGCATTATGACATCATAATGGAATGTTACATTATGACATCATAATGGAATTTTACATTAGGACATCATAATGGAATGTTGCATTATGACATCATAATGGAATGTTGCATTATGACATCATAATGGAATGTTACATTATGACATCATAATGGAATTTTACATTAGGACATCATAATGGAATTTTACATTAGGACATCATAATGGAATGTTGCATTATGACATCATAATGGAATGTTGCATTATGACATCATAATGGAATGTTGCATTATGACATCATAATGGAATGTTACATTATGACATCATAATGGAATTTTGCATTATGACATCATAATGGAATTTTGCATTATGACATCATAATGGAATTTTGCATTATGACTAGAGATGAGCGAACGTACTCGTTACGAGTACTTACGCACCCGAATACCGCGCTTTGCGAGTACTTCAGTACTCGCGCGCAAATATTCGGGGGGCGCCGGGGGGCGGGGAGAGGTGTGGCGGTGCGGGGGGTAGCAGCGGGGAACAGGGGGGAGCCCTCTCTCTCTCCCTCTCCCCCCCACTCCCCACTGCTACCCCCCGTGCCGCCACAGCGCCCCCCGAACTTTTTCGCCCGAGTACGGAAGTACTCGGAGTTCGCGGTGTTCGGGCGAAAAAGGGGCGTGGCCGAACACGTTCGCTCATCTCTAATTATGACATCATAATGGAATGTTACATTATGACATCATAATGGAATTTTGCATTATGACATCATAATGGAATTTTACATTATGACATCATAATGGAATGTTACATTATGACATCATAATGGAATTTTACATTATGACATCATAATGGAATTTTGCATTATGACATCATAATGGAACTTTACATTATGACATCATAATGGAATTTTGCATTATGACATCATAATGGAACTTTACACTATGACATCATAATGGAATGTTACATTATGACATCATAATGGAATTTTGCATTATGACATCATAATGGAATTTTACATTATGACATCATAATGGAATTTTGCATTATGACATCATAATGGAATGTTGCATTATGACATCATAATGGAATTTTACATTATGACATCATAATGGAATTTTGCATTATGACATCATAATGGAATTTTACATTATGACATCATAATGGAATTTTGCATTATGACATCATAATGGAATTTTGCATTATGACATCATAATGGAATTTTGCATTATGACATCATAATGGAATTTTGCATTATGACATCATAATGGAATTTTGCATTATGACATCATAATCGAATGTTACATTATGACATCATAATGGAATTTTGCATTATGACATCATAATGGAATGTTACATTATGACATCATAATGGAATTTTGCATTATGACATCATAATGGAATCTTACATTATGACATCATAATGGAATTTTGCATTATGATATCATAATGGAATGTTACATTATGACATCATAATGGAATTTTGCATTATGACATCATCATGGAATTTTACATTATGGCATCATAATGGAGTTTTACATTATGACATCATAATGGAGTTTTACATTATGACATCATAATGGAATTTTGCATTATGGCATCATAATGGAGTTTTACATTATGACATCATAATGGAATTTTGCATTATGACATCATAATGGAATGTTACATTATGACATCATAATGGAATTTTGCATTATGACATCATAATGGAATGTTACATTATGACATCATAATGGAATTTTGCATTATGACATCATAATGGAATGTTGCATTATGACATCATAATGGAATTTTACATTATGACATCATAATGGAATTTTACATTATGACATCATAATGGAATTTCGCATTATGACATCATAATGGAATTTTGCATTATGACATCATAATGGAATTTCGCATTATGACATCATAATGGAATTTTACATTATGACATCATAATGGAATTTTGCATTATGACATCATAATGGAATTTTGTATTATGACAGCATAATAGAATTTTACATTATGACATCATAATGGAATTTTGCATTATGACATCATAATGGAATGTTACATTATGACATCATAATGGAATTTTGCATTATGACATCATAATGGAATGTTACATTATGACATCATAATGGAATTTTACATTAGGACATCATAATAGAATGTTGCATTATGACATCATAATGGAATGTTGCATTATGACATCATAATGGAATGTTACATTATGACATCATAATGGAATGTTGCATTATGACATCATAATGGAATGTTACATTATGACATCATAATGGAATTTTGCATTATGACATCATAATGGAATTTTGCATTATGACATCATAATGGAATGTTGCATTATGACTAGAGATGAGCGAACGTACTCGTTACGAGTACTTACGCACCCGAATACCGCGCTTTGCGAGTACTTCAGTACTCGCGCGCAAATATTCGGGGGGCGCCGGGGGGCGGGGAGAGGCGTGGCGGTGCGGGGGGGTAGCAGCGGGGAACAGGGAGGAGCCCTCTCTCTCTCCCTCTCCCCCCCACTCCCCACTGCTACCCCCCGTGCCGCCACGGCGCCCCCCGAACTTTTTCGCCCGAGTACGGAAGTACTCGGAGTTCGCGGTGTTCGGGCGAAAAAGGGGCGTGGCCGAACACGTTCGCTCATCTCTAATTATGACATCATAATGGAATGTTACATTATGACATCATAATGGAATGTTGCATTATGACATCATAATGGAATGTTGCATTATGACATCATAATGGAATGTTACATTATGACATCATAATGGATTTTTACATTATGACATCATAATGGAATTTTGCATTATGACATCATAATGGAATTTCGCATTATGACATCATAATGGAATTTTACATTATGACATCATAAAGGAGTTTAACATTATGACATCATAATGGAGTTTTGCATTATGACATCATAATGGAATTTTGCATTATGACATCATAATGGAAAGTTACATTATGACATCATAATGGAATTTGACATTATGACATCATAATGGTATTTGACATTATGACATCATAATGGAATTTTGCATTATGACATCATAATGGAAAGTTACATTATGACATCATAATGGAATTTTACATTATGACATCATAATGGAATTTTACATTATGACATCATAATGGAATTTTACATTATGACATCATAATGGAATTTTGCATTATGACATCATAATGGAATTTTGCATTATGACATAATGGAATTTAACATTATGACATCATAATGGAATGTTACATTATGACATCATAATGGAACGTTACATTATGACATTATAATGGAACTTTACATTATGACATCATAATGGAATTTTACTTTATGACATCATAATGGAATTTTGCATTATGACATCATAATGGAATTTTGCATTATGACATCATAATGGAAAGTTACATTATGACATCATAATGGAATTTTACATTATGACATCATAATGGAATTTTACATTATGACATCATAATGGAATTTTGCATTATGACATCATAATGGAATTTTGCATTATGACATGATAATGGAATTTTCCATTATGACATCATAATGGAATTTTACATTATGACATCATAATGGAATTTTGCATTATGACATCATAATGGAATTTTACATTATGACATCATAATGGAATTTTGCATTATGACATCATAATGGAATCTTACATTATGACATAATGGAATTTTGCATTATGACATCATAATGGAATCTTACATTATGACATCATAATGGAATTTTGCATTATGACATCATAATGGAATCTTACATTATGACATCATAATGGAATTTTGCATTATGACATCATAATGGAATTTTACATTATGCCATCATAATGGAATTTTACATTATGACATCATAATGGAATTTTGCATTATGACATCATAATGGAATGTTGCATTATGATATCATAATGGAATGTTACATTATGACATCATAATGGAATTTTGCATTATGACATCATAATGGAATTTTACATTATGACATCATAATGGAATTTTGCATTATGACATCATAATGGAATTTTACATTATGACATCATAATGGAATTTTGCATTATGACATCATAATGGAATTTTGCATTATGACATCATAATGGAATGTTACATTATGACATCATACTGGAATTTTGCATTATGACATCATAATGGAATGTTACATTATGACATCATAATGGAATTTTGCATTATGACATCATAATGGAATGTTACATTATGACATAATGGAATTTTGCATTATGACATCATAATGGAATCTTACATTATGACATCATAATGGAATTTTGCATTATGACATCATAATGGAATCTTACATTATGACATCATAATGGAATTTTGCATTATGACATCATAATGGAATGTTACATTATGACATCATAATAGAATTTTGCACTATGACATCATAATGGAATTTTACATTATGGCATCATAATGGAATTTTAAATTATGACATCATAATGGAATTTTGCATTATGACATCATAATGGAATTTTGCATTATGACATCATAAGGGAATTTTACATTATGACATCATAATGGAATTTTGCATTATGGCATCATAATATAATTTTACATTGTGACATCATAATCGAATTTTGCATTATGACATCATAATGCAATGTTGCATTATGACATCATAATGGAATGTTACATTATGACATCATAATGGAATTTTGCATTATGACATCATAATGGAATGTTACATTATGACATCATAATGGAATTTTACATTATGACATCATAATGGAATTTTGCATTATGACATCATAATGGAATTTTGCATTATGACATCATAATAGAATGTTACATTATGACATCATAATGGAATTTTGCATTATGACATCATAATGGAATTTTGCATTATGACATCATAATGGAATTTTGCATTATGACAGAATAATGGAATTTTACATTATGACATCATAATGGAATTTTGCATTATGACATCATAATGGAATTTTACATTATGACATCATAATGGAATTTTGCATTATGACATCATAATGGAATTTTGCATTATGACATCATAATGGAATTTTGCATTATGACATCATAATGGAATTTTGCATTATGACATCATAATGGAATTTTACATTATGACATCATAATGGAATGTTACATTATGACATCATAATGGAATTTTACATTAGGACATCATAATGGAATGTTGCATTATGACATCATAATGGAATGTTACATTATGACATCATAATGGAATTTTACATTAGGACATCATAATGGAATGTTGCATTATGACATCATAATGGAATGTTACATTATGACATCATAATGGAATGTTGCATTATGACATCATAATGGAATTGTACATAATGACATCATAATGGAATTTTGCATTATGACATCATAATTGAATATTGCATTATGACATCATAATGGAATGTTACATTATGACATCATAATGGAATGTTGCATTATGACATCTTAATGGAATGTTGCATTATGACATCATAATGGAATGTTACATTATGACATCATAATGGAATGTTGCATTATGACATCATAATGGAATGTTACATTATGACATCATAATGGAATTTTGCATTATGACATCATAATGGAATTTTGCATTATGACATCATAATGGAATGTTGCATTATGACTAGAGATGAGCGAACGTACTCGTTACAAGTACTTACGCACCCGAATACCGCGCTTTGCGAGTACTTCAGTACTCGCGCGCAAATATTCGGGGGGCGCCGGGGGGCGGGGAGAGGCGTGGCGGTGCAGGGGGTAGCAGCGGGGAACAGGGGGGAGCCCTCTCTCTCTCCCTCTCCCCCCCACTCCCCACTGCTACCCCCCGTGCTCCCTCGGCGCCCCCCGAACTTTTTCGCCCGAGTACGGAAGTACTCGGAGTTCGCGGTGTTCGGGCGAAAAAGGGGCGTGGCCGAACACGTTTGCTCATCTCTAATTATGACATCATAATGGAATGTTACATTATGACATCATAATGGAATGTTGCATTATGACATCAGAATGGAATTTTGCATTATGACATCATAATGGAATGTTACATTATGACATCATAATGGAATTTTGCATTATGACATCATAATGGAATCTTACATTATGACATCATAATGGAATTTTGCATTATGATATCATAATGGAATGTTACATTATGACATCATAATGGAATTTTGCATTATGACATCATCATGGAATTTTACATTATGGCATCATAATGGAGTTTTACATTATGACATCATAATGGAGTTTTACATTATGACATCATAATGGAATTTTGCATTATGGCATCATAATGGAGTTTTACATTATGACATCATAATGGAATTTTGCATTATGACATCATAATGGAATGTTACATTATGACATCATAATGGAATTTTGCATTATGATATCATAATGGAATTTTGCATTATGACATCATAATGGAATGTTACATTATGACATCATAATGGAATTTTGCATTATGACATCATAATGGAATGTTGCATTATGACATCATAATGGAATTTTACATTATGACATCACAATGGAATTTTACATTATGACATCATAATGGAATTTTACATTATGACATCATAATGGAATTTTGCATTATGACATCATAATGGAATTTCGCATTATGACATCATAATGGAATTTTACATTATGACATCATAATGGAATTTTACATTATGACATCATAATGGAATTTTGCATTATGACATCATAATGGAATTTTGCATTATGACATCATAATGGAATGTTACATTATGACAACATAATGGAATGTTACATTATGACATCATAATGGAATTTTGCATTATGACATCATAATGGAAAGTTACATTATGACATCATAATCGAATTTTGCATTATGACATCATAATGGAATGTTACATTATGACATCATAAATGAATTTTACATTATGACATCATAATGGAATTTTACATTATGACATCATAATGGAATTTTGCATTATGACATCATAATGGAATGTTACATTATGACATCATAATGGAATTTTGCATTATGACATCATAATGGAATTTTGTATTATGACAGCATAATAGAATTTTACATTATGACATCATAATGGAATTTTGCATTATGACATCATAATGGAATGTTACATTATGACATCATAATGGAATTTTGCATTATGACATCATAATGGAATGTTACATTATGACATCATAATGGAATTTTACATTAGGACATCATAATGGAATGTTGCATTATGACATCATAATGGAATGTTGCATTATGACATCATAATGGAATGTTACATTATGACATCATAATGGAATTTTACATTAGGACATCATAATGGAATTTTACATTAGGACATCATAATGGAATGTTGCATTATGACATCATAATGGAATGTTGCATTATGACATCATAATGGAATGTTGCATTATGACATCATAATGGAATGTTACATTATGACATCATAATGGAATTTTGCATTATGACATCATAATGGAATTTTGCATTATGACATCATAATGGAATTTTGCATTATGACTAGAGATGAGCGAACGTACTCGTTACGAGTACTTACGCACCCGAATACCGCGCTTTGCGAGTACTTCAGTACTCGCGCGCAAATATTCGGGGGGCGCCGGGGGGCGGGGAGAGGTGTGGCGGTGCGGGGGGTAGCAGCGGGGAACAGGGGGGAGCCCTCTCTCTCTCCCTCTCCCCCCCACTCCCCACTGCTACCCCCCGTGCCGCCACAGCGCCCCCCGAACTTTTTTGCCCGAGTACGGAAGTACTCGGAGTTCGCGGTGTTCGGGCGAAAAAGGGGCGTGGCCGAACACGTTCGCTCATCTCTAATTATGACATCATAATGGAATGTTACATTATGACATCATAATGGAATTTTGCATTATGACATCATAATGGAATTTTACATTATGACATCATAATGGAATGTTACATTATGACATCATAATGGAATTTTACATTATGACATCATAATGGAATTTTGCATTATGACATCATAATGGAACTTTACATTATGACATCATAATGGAATTTTGCATTATGACATCATAATGGAACTTTACACTATGACATCATAATGGAATGTTACATTATGACATCATAATGGAATTTTGCATTATGACATCATAATGGAATTTTACATTATGACATCATAATGGAATTTTGCATTATGACATCATAATGGAATGTTGCATTATGACATCATAATGGAATTTTACATTATGACATCATAATGGAATTTTGCATTATGACATCATAATGGAATTTTACATTATGACATCATAATGGAATTTTGCATTATGACATCATAATGGAATTTTGCATTATGACATCATAATGGAATTTTGCATTATGACATCATAATGGAATTTTGCATTATGACATCATAATGGAATTTTGCATTATGACATCATAATCGAATGTTACATTATGACATCATAATGGAATTTTGCATTATGACATCATAATGGAATGTTACATTATGACATCATAATGGAATTTTGCATTATGACATCATAATGGAATCTTACATTATGACATCATAATGGAATTTTGCATTATGATATCATAATGGAATGTTACATTATGACATCATAATGGAATTTTGCATTATGACATCATCATGGAATTTTACATTATGGCATCATAATGGAGTTTTACATTATGACATCATAATGGAGTTTTACATTATGACATCATAATGGAATTTTGCATTATGGCATCATAATGGAGTTTTACATTATGACATCATAATGGAATTTTGCATTATGACATCATAATGGAATGTTACATTATGACATCATAATGGAATTTTGCATTATGACATCATAATGGAATGTTACATTATGACATCATAATGGAATTTTGCATTATGACATCATAATGGAATGTTGCATTATGACATCATAATGGAATTTTACATTATGACATCATAATGGAATTTTACATTATGACATCATAATGGAATTTCGCATTATGACATCATAATGGAATTTTGCATTATGACATCATAATGGAATTTCGCATTATGACATCATAATGGAATTTTACATTATGACATCATAATGGAATTTTACATTATGACATCATAATGGAATTTTGCATTATGACATCATAATGGAATTTCGCATTATGACATCATAATGGAATTTTACATTATGACATCATAATGGAATTTTACATTATGACATCATAATGGAATTTTGCATTATGACATCATAATGGAATTTTGCATTATGACATCATAATGGAATGTTACATTATGACAACATAATGGAATGTTACATTATGCCATCATAATGGAATTTTGCATTATGACATCATAATGGAAAGTTACATTATGACATCATAATCGAATTTTGCATTATGACATCATAATGGAATGTTACATTATGACATCATAAATGAATTTTACATTATGACATCATAATGGAATTTTACATTATGACATCATAATGGAATTTTGCATTATGACATCATAATGGAATGTTACATTATGACATCATAATGGAATTTTGCATTATGACATCATAATGGAATTTGACATTATGACATCATAATGGTATTTGACATTATGACATCATAATGGAATTTTGCATTATGACATCATAATGGAAAGTTACATTATGACATCATAATGGAATTTTACATTATGACATCATAATGGAATTTTACATTATGACATCATAATGGAATTTTACATTATGACATCATAATGGAATTTTACATTATGACATCATAATGGAATTTTACATTATGACATCATAATGGAATTTTACATTATGACATCATAATGGAATTTTGCATTATGACATCATAATCGAATTTTGCATTATGACATCATAATGGAATGTTACATTATGACATCATAAATGAATTTTACATTATGACATCATAATGGAATTTTACATTATGACATCATAATGGAATTTTGCATTATGACATCATAATGGAATGTTACATTATGACATCATAATGGAATTTTGCATTATGACATCATAATGGAATGTTACATTATGACATCATAATGGAATTTTGCATTATGACATCATAATGGAATTTTGCATTATGACATCATAATGGAATGTTGCATTATGACTAGAGATGAGCGAACGTACTCGTTACGAGTACTTACGCACCCGAATACCGCGCTTTGCGAGTACTTCAGTACTCGCGCGCAAATATTCGGGGGGCGCCGGGGGGCGGGGAGAGGCGTGGCGGTGCGGGGGGTAGCAGCGGGGAACAGGGGGGAGCCCTCTCTCTCTCCCTCTCCCCCCCACTCCCCACTGCTACCCCCCGTGCCGCCACGGCGCCCCCCGAACTTTTTCGCCCGAGTACGGAAGTACTCGGAGTTCGCGGTGTTCGGGCGAAAAAGGGGCGTGGCCGAACACGTTCGCTCATCTCTAATTATGACATCATAATGGAATGTTACATTATGACATCATAATGGAATGTTGCATTATGACATCATAATGGAATGTTGCATTATGACATCATAATGGAATGTTACATTATGACATCATAATGGAATTTTGCATTATGACATCATAATGGAATTTTGCATTATGACATCATAATGGAATGTTACATTATGACATCATAATGGATTTTTACATTATGACATCATAATTGAATTTTGCATTATGACATCATAATGGAATTTCGCATTATGACATCATAATGGAATTTTACATTATGACATCATAAAGGAGTTTAACATTATGACATCATAATGGAGTTTTGCATTATGACATCATAATGGAGTTTTGCATTATGACATCATAATGGAATTTTGCATTATGACATCATAATGGAATTTGACATTATGACATCATAATGGTATTTGACATTATGACATCATAATGGAATTTTGCATTATGACATCATAATGGAAAGTTACATTATGACATCATAATGGAATTTTACATTATGACATCATAATGGAATTTTACATTATGACATCATAATGGAATTTTACATTATGACATCATAATGGAATTTTACATTATGACATCATAATGGAATTTTACATTATGACATCATAATGGAATTTTGCATTATGACATCATAATGGAATTTTACATTATGACATCATAATGGAATTTTGCATTATGACATCATAATGGAATTTTGCATTATGACATCATAATCGAATGTTACATTATGACATCATAATGGAATTTTGCATTATGACATCATAATGGAATGTTACATTATGACATCATAATGGAATTTTGCATTATGACATCATAATGGAATCTTACATTATGACATCATAATGGAATTTTGCATTATGATATCATAATGGAATGTTACATTATGACATCATAATGGAATTTTGCATTATGACATCATCATGGAATTTTACATTATGGCATCATAATGGAGTTTTACATTATGACATCATAATGGAGTTTTACATTATGACATCATAATGGAATTTTGCATTATGGCATCATAATGGAGTTTTACATTATGACATCATAATGGAATTTTGCATTATGACATCATAATGGAATGTTACATTATGACATCATAATGGAATTTTGCATTATGACATCATAATGGAAAGTTACATTATGACATCATAATCGAATTTTGCATTATGACATCATAATGGAATGTTACATTATGACATCATAAATGAATTTTACATTATGACATCATAATGGAATTTTACATTATGACATCATAATGGAATTTTGCATTATGACATCATAATGGAATGTTACATTATGACATCATAATGGAATTTTGCATTATGACATCATAATGGAATTTTGTATTATGACAGCATAATAGAATTTTACATTATGACATCATAATGGAATTTTGCATTATGACATCATAATGGAATGTTACATTATGACATCATAATGGAATTTTGCATTATGACATCATAATGGAATGTTACATTATGACATCATAATGGAATTTTACATTAGGACATCATAATGGAATGTTGCATTATGACATCATAATGGAATGTTGCATTATGACATCATAATGGAATGTTACATTATGACATCATAATGGAATGTTGCATTATGACATCATAATGGAATGTTACATTATGACATCATAATGGAATTTTGCATTATGACATCATAATGGAATTTTGCATTATGACATCATAATGGAATTTTGCATTATGACTAGAGATGAGCGAACGTACTCGTTACGAGTACTTACGCACCCGAATACCGCGCTTTGCGAGTACTTCAGTACTCGCGCGCAAATATTCGGGGGGCGCCGGGGGGCGGGGAGAGGCGTGGCGGTGCGGGGGGTAGCAGCGGGGAACAGGGGGGAGCCCTCTCTCTCTCCCTCTCCCCCCCACTCCCCACTGCTACCCCCCGTGCCGCCACAGCGCCCCCCGAACTTTTTCGCCCGAGTACGGAAGTACTCGGAGTTCGCGGTGTTCGGGCGAAAAAGGGGCGTGGCCGAACACGTTCGCTCATCTCTAATTATGACATCATAATGGAATGTTACATTATGACATCATAATGGAATTTTGCATTATGACATCATAATGGAATTTTACATTATGACATCATAATGGAATTTTGCATTATGACATCATAATGGAATTTTGTATTATGACAGCATAATAGAATTTTACATTATGACATCATAATGGAATTTTGCATTATGACATCATAATGGAATGTTACATTATGACATCATAATGGAATTTTGCATTATGACATCATAATGGAATGTTACATTATGACATCATAATGGAATTTTACATTATGACATCATAATGGAATTTTGCATTATGACATCATAATGGAACTTTACATTATGACATCATAATGGAATTTTGCATTATGACATCATAATGGAACTTTGCACTATGACATCATAATGGAATGTTACATTATGACATCATAATGGAATTTTGCATTATGACATCATAATGGAATTTTACATTATGACATCATAATGGAATTTTGCATTATGACATCATAATGGAATGTTGCATTATGACATCATAATGGAATGTTACATTATGACATCATAATGGAATTTTGCATTATGACATCATAATGGAATTTTACATTATGACATCATAATGGCATTTTGCATTATGACATCATAATGGAATTTTACATTATGACATCATAATGGAATTTTGCATTATGACATCATAATGGAATTTTGCATTATGACATCATAATCGAATGTTACATTATGACATCATAATGGAATTTTGCATTATGACATCATAATGGAATGTTACATTATGACATCATAATGGAATTTTGCATTATGACATCATAATGGAATCTTACATTATGACATCATAATGGAATTTTGCATTATGATATCATAATGGAATGTTACATTATGACATCATAATGGAATTTTGCATTATGACATCATCATGGAATTTTACATTATGGCATCATAATGGAGTTTTACATTATGACATCATAATGGAGTTTTACATTATGACATCATAATGGAATTTTGCATTATGGCATCATAATGGAGTTTTACATTATGACATCATAATGGAATTTTGCATTATGACATCATAATGGAATGTTACATTATGACATCATAATGGAATTTTGCATTATGACATCATAATGGAATGTTACATTATGACATCATAATGGAATTTTGCATTATGACATCATAATGGAATGTTGCATTATGACATCATAATGGAATTTTGCATTATGACATCATAATGGAATGTTACATTATGACATCATAAATGAATTTTACATTATGACATCATAATGGAATTTTACATTATGACATCATAATGGAATTTTGCATTATGACATCATAATGGAATGTTACATTATGACATCATAATGGAATTTTGCATTATGACATCATAATGGAATTTTGTATTATGACAGCATAATAGAATTTTACATTATGACATCATAATGGAATTTTGCATTATGACATCATAATGGAATGTTACATTATGACATCATAATGGAATTTTGCATTATGACATCATAATGGAATGTTACATTATGACATCATAATGGAATTTTACATTAGGACATCATAATGGAATGTTGCATTATGACATCATAATGGAATGTTGCATTATGACATCATAATGGAATGTTACATTATGACATCATAATGGAATGTTGCATTATGACATCATAATGGAATGTTACATTATGACATCATAATGGAATTTTGCATTATGACATCATAATGGAATTTTGCATTATGACATCATAATGGAATGTTGCATTATGACTAGAGATGAGCGAACGTACTCGTTACGAGTACTTACGCACCCGAATACCGCGCTTTGCGAGTACTTCAGTACTCGCGCGCAAATATTCGGGGGGCGCCGGGGGGCGGGGAGAGGCGTGGCGGTGCGGGGGGTAGCAGCGGGGAACAGGGGGGAGCCCTCTCTCTCTCCCTCTCCCCCCCACTCCCCACTGCTACCCCCCGTGCCGCCACGGCGCCCCCCGAACTTTTTCGCCCGAGTACGGAAGTACTCGGAGTTCGCGGTGTTCGGGCGAAAAAGGGGCGTGGCCGAACACGTTCGCTCATCTCTAATTATGACATCATAATGGAATGTTACATTATGACATCATAATGGAATGTTGCATTATGACATCATAATGGAATGTTGCATTATGACATCATAATGGAATGTTACATTATGACATCATAATGGAATTTTGCATTATGACATCATAATGGAATTTTGCATTATGACATCATAATGGAATGTTACATTATGACATCATAATGGATTTTTACATTATGACATCATAATTGAATTTTGCATTATGACATCATAATGGAATTTCGCATTATGACATCATAATGGAATTTTACATTATGACATCATAAAGGAGTTTAACATTATGACATCATAATGGAGTTTTGCATTATGACATCATAATGGAGTTTTGCATTATGACATCATAATGGAATTTTGCATTATGACATCATAATGGAATTTGACATTATGACATCATAATGGTATTTGACATTATGACATCATAATGGAATTTTGCATTATGACATCATAATGGAAAGTTACATTATGACATCATAATGGAATTTTACATTATGACATCATAATGGAATTTTACATTATGACATCATAATGGAATTTTACATTATGACATCATAATGGAATTTTACATTATGACATCATAATGGAATTTTGCATTATGACATCATAATGGAATTTTACATTATGACATCATAATGGAATTTTGCATTATGACATCATAATGGAATTTTGCATTATGACATCATAATCGAATGTTACATTATGACATCATAATGGAATTTTGCATTATGACATCATAATGGAATGTTACATTATGACATCATAATGGAATTTTGCATTATGACATCATAATGGAATCTTACATTATGACATCATAATGGAATTTTGCATTATGATATCATAATGGAATGTTACATTATGACATCATAATGGAATTTTGCATTATGACATCATCATGGAATTTTACATTATGGCATCATAATGGAGTTTTACATTATGACATCATAATGGAGTTTTACATTATGACATCATAATGGAATTTTGCATTATGGCATCATAATGGAGTTTTACATTATGACATCATAATGGAATTTTGCATTATGACATCATAATGGAATGTTACATTATGACATCATAATGGAATTTTGCATTATGACATCATAATGGAAAGTTACATTATGACATCATAATCGAATTTTGCATTATGACATCATAATGGAATGTTACATTATGACATCATAAATGAATTTTACATTATGACATCATAATGGAATTTTACATTATGACATCATAATGGAATTTTGCATTATGACATCATAATGGAATGTTACATTATGACATCATAATGGAATTTTGCATTATGACATCATAATGGAATTTTGTATTATGACAGCATAATAGAATTTTACATTATGACATCATAATGGAATTTTGCATTATGACATCATAATGGAATGTTACATTATGACATCATAATGGAATTTTGCATTATGACATCATAATGGAATGTTACATTATGACATCATAATGGAATTTTACATTAGGACATCATAATGGAATGTTGCATTAGGACATCATAATGGAATGTTGCATTATGACATCATAATGGAATGTTGCATTATGACATCATAATGGAATGTTACATTATGACATCATAATGGAATGTTGCATTATGACATCATAATGGAATGTTACATTATGACATCATAATGGAATTTTGCATTATGACATCATAATGGAATTTTGCATTATGACATCATAATGGAATTTTGCATTATGACTAGAGATGAGCGAACGTACTCGTTACGAGTACTTACGCACCCGAATACCGCGCTTTGCGAGTACTTCAGTACTCGCGCGCAAATATTCGGGGGGCGCCGGGGGGCGGGGAGAGGCGTGGCGGTGCGGGGGGTAGCAGCGGGGAACAGGGGGGAGCCCTCTCTCTCTCCCTCTCCCCCCCACTCCCCACTGCTACCCCCGTGCCGCCACGGCGCCCCCCGAACTTTTTCGCCCGAGTACGGAAGTACTCGGAGTTCGCGGTGTTCGGGCGAAAAAGGGGCGTGGCCGAACACGTTCGCTCATCTCTAATTATGACATCATAATGGAATGTTACATTATGACATCATAATGGAATGTTGCATTATGACATCATAATGGAATGTTGCATTA
Organism: Eleutherodactylus coqui; assembly: GCF_035609145.1. Taxonomy (NCBI): domain Eukaryota; kingdom Metazoa; phylum Chordata; class Amphibia; order Anura; family Eleutherodactylidae; genus Eleutherodactylus; species Eleutherodactylus coqui. The sequence goes on along the minus strand of NW_027102118.1, from coordinate 534,197 downwards.
TGACATCATAATGGAATGTTACATTATGACATCATAATGGAATTTTGCATTATGACATCATAATGGAATTTTGCATTATGACATCATAATGGAATGTTACATTATGACATCATAATGGATTTTTACATTATGACATCATAATTGAATTTTGCATTATGACATCATAATGGAATTTCGCATTATGACATCATAATGGAATTTTACATTATGACATCATAAAGGAGTTTAACATTATGACATCATAATGGAGTTTTGCATTATGACATCATAATGGAGTTTTGCATTATGACATCATAATGGAATTTTGCATTATGACATCATAATGGAATTTGACATTATGACATCATAATGGTATTTGACATTATGACATCATAATGGAATTTTGCATTATGACATCATAATGGAAAGTTACATTATGACATCATAATGGAATTTTACATTATGACATCATAATGGAATTTTACATTATGACATCATAATGGAATTTTACATTATGACATCATAATGGAATTTTGCATTATGACATCATAATGGAATTTTACATTATGACATCATAATGGAATTTTGCATTATGACATCATAATGGAATTTTGCATTATGACATCATAATCGAATGTTACATTATGACATCATAATGGAATTTTGCATTATGACATCATAATGGAATGTTACATTATGACATCATAATGGAATTTTGCATTATGACATCATAATGGAATCTTACATTATGACATCATAATGGAATTTTGCATTATGATATCATAATGGAATGTTACATTATGACATCATAATGGAATTTTGCATTATGACATCATCATGGAATTTTACATTATGGCATCATAATGGAGTTTTACATTATGACATCATAATGGAGTTTTACATTATGACATCATAATGGAATTTTGCATTATGGCATCATAATGGAGTTTTACATTATGACATCATAATGGAATTTTGCATTATGACATCATAATGGAATGTTACATTATGACATCATAATGGAATTTTGCATTATGACATCATAATGGAAAGTTACATTATGACATCATAATCGAATTTTGCATTATGACATCATAATGGAATGTTACATTATGACATCATAAATGAATTTTACATTATGACATCATAATGGAATTTTACATTATGACATCATAATGGAATTTTGCATTATGACATCATAATGGAATGTTACATTATGACATCATAATGGAATTTTGCATTATGACATCATAATGGAATTTTGTATTATGACAGCATAATAGAATTTTACATTATGACATCATAATGGAATTTTGCATTATGACATCATAATGGAATGTTACATTATGACATCATAATGGAATTTTGCATTATGACATCATTATGGAATGTTACATTATGACATCATAATGGAATTTTACATTAGGACATCATAATGGAATGTTGCATTATGACATCATAATGGAATGTTGCATTATGACATCATAATGGAATGTTACATTATGACATCATAATGGAATGTTGCATTATGACATCATAATGGAATGTTACATTATGACATCATAATGGAATTTTGCATTATGACATCATAATGGAATTTTGCATTATGACATCATAATGGAATTTTGCATTATGACTAGAGATGAGCGAACGTACTCGTTACGAGTACTTACGCACCCGAATACCGCGCTTTGCGAGTACTTCAGTACTCGCGCGCAAATATTCGGGGGGCGCCGGGGGGCGGGGAGAGGCGTGGCGGTGCGGGGGGTAGCAGCGGGGAACAGGGGGGAGCCCTCTCTCTCTCCCTCTCCCCCCCACTCCCCACTGCTACCCCCCGTGCCGCCACAGCGCCCCCCGAACTTTTTCGCCCGAGTACGGAAGTACTCGGAGTTCGCGGTGTTCGGGCGAAAAAGGGGCGTGGCCGAACACGTTCGCTCATCTCTAATTATGACATCATAATGGAATGTTACATTATGACATCATAATGGAATTTTGCATTATGACATCATAATGGAATTTTACATTATGACATCATAATGGAATGTTACATTATGACATCATAATGGAATTTTACAGTATGACATCATAATGGAATTTTGCATTATGACATCATAATGGAACTTTACATTATGACATCATAATGGAATTTTGCATTATGACATCATAATGGAACTTTACACTATGACATCATAATGGAATGTTACATTATGACATCATAATGGAATTTTGCATTATGACATCATAATGGAATTTTACATTATGACATCATAATGGAATTTTGCATTATGACATCATAATGGAATGTTGCATTATGACATCATAATGGAATGTTACATTATGACATCATAATGGAATTTTGCATTATGACATCATAATGGAATTTTACATTATGACATCATAATGGAATTTTGCATTATGACATCATAATGGAATTTTACATTATGACATCATAATGGAATTTTGCATTATGACATCATAATGGAATTTTGCATTATGACATCATAATCGAATGTTACATTATGACATCATAATGGAATTTTGCATTATGACATCATAATGGAATGTTACATTATGACATCATAATGGAATTTTGCATTATGACATCATAATGGAATCTTACATTATGACATCATAATGGAATTTTGCATTATGATATCATAATGGAATGTTACATTATGACATCATAATGGAATTTTGCATTATGACATCATCATGGAATTTTACATTATGGCATCATAATGGAGTTTTACATTATGACATCATAATGGAGTTTTACATTATGACATCATAATGGAATTTTGCATTATGGCATCATAATGGAGTTTTACATTATGACATCATAATGGAATTTTGCATTATGACATCATAATGGAATGTTACATTATGACATCATAATGGAATTTTGCATTATGACATCATAATGGAATGTTACATTATGACATCATAATGGAATTTTGCATTATGACATCATAATGGAATGTTGCATTATGACATCATAATGGAATTTTACATTATGACATCATAATGGAATTTTACATTATGACATCATAATGGAATTTTGCATTATGACATCATAATGGAATTTTGCATTATGACATCATAATGGAATTTCGCATTATGACATCATAATGGAATTTTACATTATGACATCATAATGGAATTTTACATTATGACATCATAATGGAATTTTGCATTATGACATCATAATGGAATTTTGCATTATGACATCATAATGGAATGTTACATTATGACAACATAATGGAATGTTACATTATGACATCATAATGGAATTTTGCATTATGACATCATAATGGAATGTTACATTATGACATCATAATGGAATTTTGCATTATGACATCATAATGGAATGTTACATTATGACATCATAAATGAATTTTACATTATGACATCATAATGGAATTTTACATTATGACATCATAATGGAATTTTGCATTGTGACATCATAATGGAATGTTACATTATGACATCATAATGGAATTTTGCATTATGACATCATAATGGAATTTTGTATTATGACAGCATAATAGAATTTTACATTATGACATCATAATGGAATTTTGCATTATGACATCATAATGGAATGTTACATTATGACATCATAATGGAATTTTGCATTATGACATCATAATGGAATGTTACATTATGACATCATAATGGAATTTTACATTAGGACATCATAATGGAATGTTGCATTATGACATCATAATGGAATGTTGCATTATGACATCATAATGGAATGTTACATTATGACATCATAATGGAATGTTGCATTATGACATCATAATGGAATGTTACATTATGACATCATAATGGAATTTTGCATTATGACATCATAATGGAATTTTGCATTATGACATCATAATGGAATTTTGCATTATGACATCATAATGGAATGTTGCATTATGACTAGAGATGAGCGAACGTACTCGTTACGAGTACTTACGCACCCGAATACCGCGCTTTGCGAGTACTTCAGTACTCGCGCGCAAATATTCGGGGGGCGCCGGGGGGCGGGGAGAGGCGTGGCGGTGCGGGGGGTAGCAGCGGGGAACAGGGGGGAGCCCTCTCTCTCTCCCTCTCCCCCCCACTCCCCACTGCTACCCCCCGTGCCGCCACGGCGCCCCCCGAACTTTTTCGCCCGAGTACGGAAGTACTCGGAGTTCGCGGTGTTCGGGCGAAAAAGGGGCGTGGCCGAACACGTTCGCTCATCTCTAATTATGACATCATAATGGAATGTTACATTATGACATCATAATGGAATGTTGCATTATGACATCATAATGGAATGTTGCATTATGACATCATAATGGAATGTTACATTATGACATCATAATGGAATTTTGCATTATGACATCATAATGGAATTTTGCATTATGACATCATAATGGAATGTTACATTATGACATCATAATGGATTTTTACATTATGACATCATAATTGAATTTTGCATTATGACATCATAATGGAATTTCGCATTATGACATCATAATGGAATTTTACATTATGACATCATAAAGGAGTTTAACATTATGACATCATAATGGAGTTTTGCATTATGACATCATAATGGAGTTTTGCATTATGACATCATAATGGAATTTTGCATTATGACATCATAATGGAATTTGACATTATGACATCATAATGGTATTTGACATTATGACATCATAATGGAATTTTGCATTATGACATCATAATGGAAAGTTACATTATGACATCATAATGGAATTTTACATTATGACATCATAATGGAATTTTACATTATGACATCATAATGGAATTTTACATTATGACATCATAATGGAATTTTGCATTATGACATCATAATGGAATTTAGCATTATGACATAATGGAATTTAGCATTATGACATCATAATGGAATGTTACATTATGACATCATAATGGAACGTTACATTATGACATTATAATGGAACTTTACATTATGACATCATAATGGAATTTGACATTATGACATCATAATGGTATTTGACATTATGACATCATAATGGAATTTTGCATTATGACATCATAATGGAAAGTTACATTATGACATCATAATGGAATTTTACATTATGACATCATAATGGAATTTTACATTATGACAATGGAATTTTACATTATGACATCATAATGGAATTTTGCATTATGACATAATGGAATTTAACATTATGACATCATAATGGAATGTTACATTATGACATCATAATGGAACGTTACATTATGACATTATAATGGAACTTTACATTATGACATCATAATGGAATTTTACATTATGACATCATAATGGAATTTTGCATTATGACATCATAATGGAATTTTGCATTATGACATCATAATGGAAAGTTACATTATGACATCATAATGGAATTTTACATTATGACATCATAATGGAATTTTACATTATGACATCATAATGGAATTTTACATTATGACATCATAATGGAATTTTGCATTATGACATGATAATGGAATTTTGCATTATGACATGATAATGGAATTTTCCATTATGACATCATAATGGAATTTTACATTATGACATCATAATGGAATTTTGCATTATGACATCATAATGGAATTTTACATTATGACATCATAATGGAATGTTACATTATGACATCATAATGGAATTTTACATTATGACATCATAATGGAATTTTGCATTATGACAACATAATGGAACTTTACATTATGACATCATAATGGAATTTTGCATTATGACATCATAATGGATCTTTACATTATGACATCATAATGGAATGTTACATTATGACATCATAATGGAATTTTGCATTATGACATCATGGAACTTTACATTATGACATCATAATGGAATTTTGCATTATGACATCATAATGGAATTTTGCATTATGACATCATAATGGAATTTTGCATTATGACATCATAATGGAACTTTACATTATGACATCATAATGTAATTTTACATTCTGACATCATAATGTAATTTTGCATTATGACATCATAATGGAATGTTACATTACGACATCATAATGGAATTTTGCATTATGACATCATAATGGAATCTTACATTATGACATCATAATGGAATTTTGCATTATGATATCATAATGGAATGTTACATTATGACATCATAATGGAATTTTGCATTATGACATCATCATGGAATTTTACATTATGGCATCATAATGGAGTTTTACATTATGACATCATAATGGAGTTTTACATTATGACATCATAATGGAATTTTGCATTATGACATCATAATGGAATGTTACATTATGACATCATAATGGAATTTTGCATTATGACATCATAATGGAATTTTACATTAGGACATCATAATGGAATGTTGCATTATGACATCATAATGGAATGTTGCATTATGACATCATAATGGAATGTTACATTATGACATCATAATGGAATGTTGCATTATGACATCATAATGGAATGTTACATTATGACATCATAATGGAATTTTGCATTATGACATCATAATGGAATTTTGCATTATGACATCATAATGGAATGTTGCATTATGACTAGAGATGAGCGAACGTACTCGTTACGAGTACTTACGCACCCGAATACCGCGCTTTGCGAGTACTTCAGTACTCGCGCGCAAATATTCGGGGGGCGCCGGGGGGCGGGGAGAGGCGTGGCGGTGCGGGGGGTAGCAGCGGGGAACAGGGGGGAGCCCTCTCTCTCTCCCTCTCCCCCCCACTCCCCACTGCTACCCCCCGTGCCGCCACGGCGCCCCCCGAACTTTTTCGCCCGAGTACGGAAGTACTCGGAGTTCGCGGTGTTCGGGCGAAAAAGGGGCGTGGCCGAACACGTTCGCTCATCTCTAATTATGACATCATAATGGAATGTTACATTATGACATCATAATGGAATGTTGCATTATGACATCATAATGGAATGTTGCATTATGACATCATAATGGAATGTTACATTATGACATCATAATGGAATTTTGCATTATGACATCATAATGGAATTTTGCATTATGACATCATAATGGAATTTTGCATTATGACATCATAATGGAATGTTACATTATGACATCATAATGGAATTTTGCATTATGACATCATAATGGAATTTTGCATTATGACATCATAATGGAATTTTGCATTATGACATGATAATGGAATTTTACATTATGACATCATAATGGAATTTTACATTATGACATCATAATGGAATTTTGCATTATCACATCATAATGGAATTTTACATTATGACATCATAATGGAATGTTACATTATGACATCATAATGGAATTTTACATTATGACATCATAATGGAATTTTGCATTATGACATCATAATGGAACTTTACATTATGACATCATAATGGAATTTTGCATTTTGACATCATAATGGATCTTTACATTATGACATCATAATGGAATGTTACATTATGACATCATAATGGAATTTTGCATTATGACATCATGGAACTTTACATTATGACATCATAATGGAATTTTGCATTATGACATCATAATGGAATTTTGCATTATGACATCATAATGGAATTTTGCATTATGACATCATAATGGAACTTTACATTATGACATCATAATGTAATTTTACATTATGACATCATAATGTAATTTTGCATTATGACATCATAATGGAATGTTACATTACGACATCATAATGGAATTTTGCATTATGACATCATAATGGAATCTTACATTATGACATCATAATGGAATTTTGCATTATGATATCATAATGGAATGTTACATTATGACATCATAATGGAATTTTGCATTATGACATCATCATGGAATTTTACATTATGGCATCATAATGGAGTTTTACATTATGACATCATAATGGAGTTTTACATTATGACATCATAATGGAATTTTGCATTATGGCATCATAATGGAGTTTTACATTATGACATCATAATGGAATTTTGCATTATGACATCATAATGGAATTTTGCATTATGACATCATAATGGAATTTTGCATTATGACATCATAATGGAATGTTACATTATGACATCATAATGGAATTTTGCATTATGACATCATAATGGAATGTTGCATTATGACATCATAATGGAATTTTACATAATGACATCATAATGGAATTTTGCATTATGACATCATAATGGAATTTTGCATTATGACATCATAATGGAATGTTGCATTATGACATCAAAATGGAATGTTACATTATGACATCATAATGGAATTTTGCATTATGACATCATAATGGAATGTTACATTATGACATCATAATGGAATTTTACATTATGACATCATAATGGAATTTTACACTATGACATCATAATGGAATGTTACATTATGACATCATAATGGAATTTTGCATTATGACATAATGGAATTTAACATTATGACATCATAATGGAATGTTACATTATGACATCATAATGGAACGTTACATTATGACATTATAATGGAACTTTACATTATGACATCATAATGGAATTTTACATTATGACATCATAATGGAATTTTGCATTATGACATCATAATGGAATTTTGCATTATGACATCATAATGGAAAGTTACATTATGACATCATAATGGAATTTTACATTATGACATCATAATGGAATTTTACATTATGACATCATAATGGAATTTTACATTATGACATCATAATGGAATTTTGCATTATGACATCATAATGGAATTTTGCATTATGACATGATAATGGAATTTTACATTATGACATCATAATGGAATTTTACATTATGACATCATAATGGAATTTTGCATTATCACATCATAATGGAATTTTACATTATGACATCATAATGGAATGTTACATTATGACATCATAATGGAATTTTACATTATCACATCATAATGGAATTTTGCATTATGACATCATAATGGAACTTTACATTATGACATCATAATGGAATTTTGCATTATGACATCATAATGGATCTTTACATTATGACATCATAATGGAATGTTACATTATGACATCATAATGGAATTTTGCATTATGACATCATGGAACTTTACATTATGACATCATAATGGAATTTTGCATTATGACATCATAATGGAATTTTGCATTATGACATCATAATGGAATTTTGCATTATGACATCATAATGGAACTTTACATTATGACATCATAATGTAATTTTACATTATGACATCATAATGTAATTTTGCATTATGACATCATAATGGAATGTTACATTACGACATCATAATGGAATTTTGCATTATGACATCATAATGGAATCTTACATTATGACATCATAATGGAATTTTGCATTATGATATCATAATGGAATGTTACATTATGACATCATAATGGAATTTTGCATTATGACATCATCATGGAATTTTACATTATGGCATCATAATGGAGTTTTACATTATGACATCAAAATGGAGTTTTACATTATGACATCATAATGGAATTTTGCATTATGACATCATAATGGAATGTTACATTATGACATCATAATGGAATTTTGCATTATGACATCATAATGGAATTTTACATTAGGACATCATAATGGAATGTTGCATTATGACATCATAATGGAATGTTGCATTATGACATCATAATGGAATGTTACATTATGACATCATAATGGAATGTTGCATTATGACATCATAATGGAATGTTACATTATGACATCATAATGGAATTTTGCATTATGACATCATAATGGAATTTTGCATTATGACATCATAATGGAATGTTGCATTATGACTAGAGATGAGCGAACGTACTCGTTACGAGTACTTACGCACCCGAATACCGCGCTTTGCGAGTACTTCAGTACTCGCGCGCAAATATTCGGGGGGCGCCGGGGGGCGGGGAGAGGCGTGGCGGTGCGGGGGGGTAGCAGCGGGGAACAGGGGGGAGCCCTCTCTCTCTCCCTCTCCCCCCCACTCCCCACTGCTACCCCCCGTGCCGCCACGGCGCCCCCCGAACTTTTTCGCCCGAGTACGGAAGTACTCGGAGTTCGCGGTGTTCGGGCGAAAAAGGGGCGTGGCCGAACACGTTCGCGCATCTCTAATTATGACATCATAATGGAATGTTACATTATGACATCATAATGGAATGTTGCATTATGACATCATAATGGAATGTTGCATTATGACATCATAATGGAATGTTACATTATGACATCATAATGGAATTTTGCATTATGACATCATAATGGAATTTTGCATTATGACATCATAATGGAATTTTGCATTATGACATCATAATGGAATTTGACATTATGACATCATAATGGTATTTGACATTATGACATCATAATGGAATTTTGCATTATGACATCATAATGGAAAGTTACATTATGACATCATAATGGAATTTTACATTATGACATCATAATGGAATTTTACATTATGACATCATAATGGAATTTTACATTATGACATCATAATGGAATTTTGCATTATGACATCATAATGGAATTTTGCATTATGACATAATGGAATTTAACATTATGACATCATAATGGAATGTTACATTATGACATCATAATGGAACGTTACATTATGACATTATAATGGAACTTTACATTATGACATCATAATGGAATTTGACATTATGACATCATAATGGTATTTGACATTATGACATCATAATGGAATTTTGCATTATGACATCATAATGGAATTTTACATTATGACATCATAATGGAATTTTACATTATGACATCATAATGGAATTTTACATTATGACATAATGGAATTTTACATTTTGACATCATAATGGAATTTTGCATTATGACATAATGGAATTTAACATTATGACATCATAATGGAATGTTACATTATGACATCATAATGGAACGTTACATTATGACATTATAATGGAACTTTACATTATGACATCATAATGGAATTTTACATTATGACATCATAATGGAATTTTGCATTATGACATCATAATGGAATTTTGCATTATGACATCATTATGGAAAGTTACATTATGACATCATAATGGAATTTTACATTATGACATCATAATGGAATTTTACATTATGACATCATAATGGAATTTTACATTATGACATCATAATGGAATTTTGCATTATGACATCATAATGGAATTTTGCATTATGACATGATAATGGAATTTTCCATTATGACATCATAATGGAATTTTTTCATTATGACATCATAATGGAATTTTGCATTATGACATCATAATGGAATTTTACATTATGACATCATAATGGAATGTTACATTATGACATCATAATGGAATTTTACATTATGACATCATAATGGAATTTTGCATTATGACATCATAATGGAACTTTACATTATGACATCATAATGGAATTTTGCATTATGACATCATAATGGAACTTTACACTATGACATCATAATGGAATGTTACATTATAACATCATAATGGAATTTTACACTATGACATCATAATGGAATGTTACATTATAACATCATAATGGAATTTTGCATTATGACATCATAATGGAATTTTGCATTATGACATCATAATGGAATTTTACATTATGACATCATAATGGAATTTTGCATTATGACATCATAATGGAACTTTACATTATGACATCATAATGGAATTTTGCATTATGACATCATAATGGAACTTTACACTATGACATCATAATGGAATGTTACATTATAACATCATAATGGAATTTTACACTATGACATCATAATGGAATGTTACATTATGACATCATAATGGAATTTTGCATTATGACATAATGGAATTTAACATTATGACATCATAATGGAATGTTACATTATGACATCATAATGGAACGTTACATTATGACATTATAATGGAACTTTACATTATGACATCATAATGGAATTTTACATTATGACATCATAATGGAATTTTGCATTATGACATCATAATGGAATTTTGCATTATGACATCATAATGGAAAGTTACATTATGACATCATAATGGAATTTTACATTATGACATCATAATGGAATTTTACATTATGACATCATAATGGAATTTTACATTATGACATCATAATGGAATTTTGCATTATGACATCATAATGGAATTTTGCATTATGACATGATAATGGAATTTTACATTATGACATCATAATGGAATTTTACATTATGACATCATAATGGAATTTTGCATTATCACATCATAATGGAATTTTACATTATGACATCATAATGGAATGTTACATTATGACATCATAATGGAATTTTACATTATGACATCATAATGGAATTTTGCATTATGACATCATAATGGAACTTTACATTATGACATCATAATGGAATTTTGCATTATGACATCATAATGGATCTTTACATTATGACATCATAATGGAATGTTACATTATGACATCATAATGGAATTTTGCATTATGACATCATGGAATTTTGCATTATGACATCATAATGGAATTTTGCATTATGACATCATAATGGAATTTTGCATTATGACATCATAATGGAACTTTACATTATGACATCATAATGTAATTTTACATTATGACATCATAATGTAATTTTGCATTATGACATCATAATGGAATGTTACATTACGACATCATAATGGAATTTTGCATTATGACATCATAATGGAATCTTACATTATGACATCATAATGGAATTTTGCATTATGATATCATAATGGAATGTTACATTATGACATCATAATGGAATTTTGCATTATGACATCATCATGGAATTTTACATTATGGCATCATAATGGAGTTTTACATTATGACATCAAAATGGAGTTTTACATTATGACATCATAATGGAATTTTGCATTATGACATCATAATGGAATGTTACATTATGACATCATAATGGAATTTTGCATTATGACATCATAATGGAATTTTACATTAGGACATCATAATGGAATGTTGCATTATGACATCATAATGGAATGTTGCATTATGACATCATAATGGAATGTTACATTATGACATCATAATGGAATGTTGCATTATGACATCATAATGGAATGTTACATTATGACATCATAATGGAATTTTGCATTATGACATCATAATGGAATTTTGCATTATGACATCATAAAGGAATGTTGCATTATGACTAGAGATGAGCGAACGTACTCGTTACGAGTACTTACGCACCCGAATACCGCGCTTTGCGAGTACTTCAGTACTCGCGCGCAAATATTCGGGGGGCGCCGGGGGGCGGGGAGAGGCGTGGCGGTGCGGGGGGTAGCAGCGGGGAACAGGGGGGAGCCCTCTCTCTCTCCCTCTCCCCCCCACTCCCCACTGCTACCCCCCGTGCCGCCACGGCGCCCCCCGAACTTTTTCGCCCGAGTACGGAAGTACTCGGAGTTCGCGGTGTTCGGGCGAAAAAGGGGCGTGGCCGAACACGTTCGCGCATCTCTAATTATGACATCATAATGGAATGTTACATTATGACATCATAATGGAATGTTGCATTATGACATCATAATGGAATGTTGCATTATGACATCATAATGGAATGTTACATTATGACATCATAATGGAATTTTGCATTATGACATCATAATGGAATTTTGCATTATGACATCATAATGGAATTTTGCATTATGACATCATAATGGAATTTGACATTATGACATCATAATGGTATTTGACATTATGACATCATAATGGAATTTTGCATTATGACATCATAATGGAAAGTTACATTATGACATCATAATGGAATTTTACATTATGACATCATAATGGAATTTTACATTATGACATCATAATGGAATTTTACATTATGACATCATAATGGAATTTTGCATTATGACATCATAATGGAATTTTGCATTATGACATAATGGAATTTAACATTATGACATCATAATGGAATGTTACATTATGACATCATAATGGAACGTTACATTATGACATTATAATGGAACTTTACATTATGACATCATAATGGAATTTGACATTATGACATCATAATGGTATTTGACATTATGACATCATAATGGAATTTTGCATTATGACATCATAATGGAATTTTACATTATGACATCATAATGGAATTTTACATTATGACATCATAATGGAATTTTACATTATGACATAATGGAATTTTACATTATGACATCATAATGGAATTTTGCATTATGACATCATAATGGAATTTTGCATTATGACATGATAATGGAATTTTCCATTATGACATCATAATGGAATTTTTTCATTATGACATCATAATGGAATTTTGCATTATGACATCATAATGGAATTTTACATTATGACATCATAATGGAATGTTACATTATGACATCATAATGGAATTTTACATTATGACATCATAATGGAATTTTGCATTATGACATCATAATGGAACTTTACATTATGACATCATAATGGAATTTTGCATTATGACATCATAATGGAACTTTACACTATGACATCATAATGGAATGTTACATTATAACATCATAATGGAATTTTACACTATGACATCATAATGGAATGTTACATTATAACATCATAATGGAATTTTGCATTATGACATCATAATGGAATTTTGCATTATGACATCATAATGGAATTTTACATTATGACATCATAATGGAATTTTGCATTATGACATCATAATGGAATTTTGCATTATGACATCATAATGGAATTTTGCATTATGACATCATAATCGAATGTTACATTATGACATCATAATGGAATTTTGCATTATGACATCATAATGGAATGTTACATTATGACATCATAATGGAATTTTGCATTATGACATCATAATGGAATCTTACATTATGACATCATAATGGAATTTTGCATTATGACATCATAATGGAATGTTACATTATGACATCATAATGGAATTTTGCATTATGACATCATCATGGAATTTTACATTATGGCATCATAATGGAGTTTTACATTATGACATCATAATGGAGTTTTACATTATGACATCATAATGGAATTTTGCATTATGGCATCATAATGGAGTTTTACATTATGACATCATAATGGAATTTTGCATTATGACATCATAATGGAATGTTACATTATGACATCATAATGGAATTTTGCATTATGACATCATAATGGAATTTTGCATTATGACATCATAATGGAATGTTACATTATGACATCATAATGGAATTTTGCATTATGACATCATAATGGAATGTTGCATTATGACATCATAATGGAATTTTACATTATGACATCATAATGGAATTTTACATTATGACATCATAATGGAATTTTGCATTATGACATCATAATGGAATTTCGCATTATGACATCATAATGGAATTTTACATTATGACATCATAATGGAATTTTACATTATGACATCATAATGGAATTTTGCATTATGACATCATAATGGAATTTTGCATTATGACATCATAATGGAACGTTACATTATGACAACATAATGGAATGTTACATTATGACATCATAATGGAATTTTGCATTATGACATCATAATGGAATGTTACATTATGACATCATAATGGAATTTTGCATTATGACATCATAATGGAATGTTACATTATGACATCATAAATGAATTTTACATTATGACATCATAATGGAATTTTACATTATGACATCATAATGGAATTTTGCATTATGACATCATAATGGAATGTTACATTATGACATCATAATGGAATTTTGCATTATGACATCATAATGGAATTTTGTATTATGACAGCATAATAGAATTTTACATTATGACATCATAATGGAATTTTGCATTATGACATCATAATGGAATGTTACATTATGACATCATAATGGAATTTTGCATTATGACATCATAATGGAATGTTACATTATGACATCATAATGGAATTTTGCATTATGACATCATAATGGAATTTTGCATTATGACATCATAATGGAATGTTACATTATGACATCATAATGGAATTTTGCATTATGACATCATAATGGAATGTTGCATTATGACATCATAATGGAATGTTACATTATGACATCATAATGGAATTTTACATTATAACATCATAATGGAATTTTACATTATAACATCATAATGGAATTTTGCATTATGACATCATAATGGAATTTTACATTATGACATCATAATGGAATTTTACATTATGACATCATAATGGAATTTTGCATTATGACATCATAATGGAATTTTGCATTATGACATCATAATGGAATGTTACATTATGACAACATAATGGAATGTTACATTATGACATCATAATGGAATTTTGCATTATGACATCATAATGGAATGTTACATTATGACATCATAATGGAATGTTACATTATGACATCATAAATGAATTTTACATTATGACATCATAATGGAATTTTACATTATGACATCATAATGGAATTTTGCATTATGACATCATAATGGAATTTTGCATTATGACATCATAATGGAATGTTACATTATGACATCATAATGGAATTTTGCATTATGACATCATAATGGAATTTTGTATTATGACAGCATAATAGAATTTTACATTATGACATCATAATGGAATTTTGCATTATGACATCATAATGGAATGTTACATTATGACATCATAATGGAATTTTGCATTATGACATCATAATAGAATGTTACATTATGACATCATAATAGAATTTTACATTAGGACATCATAATGGAATGTTGCATTATGACATCATAATGGAATGTTGCATTATGACATCATAATGGAATGTTACATTATGACATCATAATGGAATGTTGCATTATGACATCATAATGGAATGTTACATTATGACATCATAATGGAATTTTGCATTATGACATCATAATGGAATTTTGCATTATGACATCATAATGGAATGTTGCATTATGACTAGAGATGAGCGAACGTACTCGTTACGAGTACTTACGCACCCGAATACCGCGCTTTGCGAGTACTTCAGTACTCGCGCGCAAATATTCGGGGGGCGCCGGGGGGCGGGGAGAGGCGTGGCGGTGCGGGGGGTAGCAGCGGGGAACAGGGGGGAGCCCTCTCTCTCTCCCTCTCCCCCCCACTCCCCACTGCTACCCCCCGTGCCGCGATGGCGCCCCCCGAACTTTTTCACCCGAGTACGGAAGTACTCGGAGTTCGCGGTGTTCGGGCGAAAAAGGGGCGTGGCCGAACACGTTCGCTCATCTCTAATTATGACATCATAATGGAATGTTACATTATGACATCATAATGGAATGTTGCATTATGACATCATAATGGAATGTTGCATTATGACATCATAATGGAATGTTACATTATGACATCATAATGGAATTTTGCATTATGACATCATAATGGAATTTTGCATTATGACATCATAATGGAATGTTACATTATGACATCATAATGGATTTTTACATTATGACATCATAATGGAATTTTGCATTATGACATCATAATGGAATTTCGCATTATGACATCATAATGGAATTTTACATTATGACATCATAAAGGAGTTTAACATTATGACATCATAATGGAGTTTTGCATTATGACATCATAATGGAATTTTGCATTATGGCATCATAATGGAAAGTTACATTATGACATCATAATGGAATTTGACATTATGACATCATAATGGTATTTGACATTATGACATCATAATGGAATTTTGCATTATGACATCATAATGGAAAGTTACATTATGACATCATAATGGAATTTTACATTATGACATCATAATGGAATTTTACATTATGACATCATAATGGAATTTTACATTATGACATCATAATGGAATTTTGCATTATGACATCATAATGGAATTTTGCATTATGACATAATGGAATTTAACATTATGACATCATAATGGAATGTTACATTATGACATCATAATGGAACGTTACATTATGACATTATAATGGAACTTTACATTATGACATCATAATGGAATTTTACATTATGACATCATAATGGAATTTTGCATTATGACATCATAATGGAATTTTGCATTATGACATCATAATGGAAAGTTACATTATGACATCATAATGGAATTTTACATTATGACATCATAATGGAATTTTACATTATGACATCATAATGGAATTTTACATTATGACATCATAATGGAATTTTGCATTATGACATCATAATGGAATTTTGCATTATGACATGATAATGGAATTTTACATTATGACATCATAATGGAATTTTACATTATGACATCATAATGGAATTTTGCATTATCACATCATAATGGAATTTTACATTATGACATCATAATGGAATGTTACATTATGACATCATAATGGAATTTTACATTATGACATCATAATGGAATTTTGCATTATGACATCATAATGGAACTTTACTTTATGACATCATAATGGAATTTTGCATTATGACATCATAATGGATCTTTACATTATGACATCATAATGGAATGTTACATTATGACATCATAATGGAATTTTGCATTATGACATCATGGAACTTTACATTATGACATCATAATGGAATTTTGCATTATGACATCATAATGGAATTTTGCATTATGACATCATAATGGAATTTTGCATTATGACATCATAATGGAACTTTACATTATGACATCATAATGTAATTTTACATTATGACATCATAATGTAATTTTGCATTATGACATCATAATGGAATGTTACATTACGACATCATAATGGAATTTTGCATTATGACATCATAATGGAATCTTACATTATGACATCATAATGGAATTTTGAATTATGACATCATCATGGAATTTTACATTATGGCATCATAATGGAGTTTTACATTATGACATCATAATGGAGTTTTACATTATGACATCATAATGGAATTTTGCATTATGGCATCATAATGGAGTTTTACATTATGACATCATAATGGAATTTTGCATTATGACATCATAATGGAATTTTGCATTATGACATCATAATGGAATTTTGCATTATGACATCATAATGGAATGTTACATTATGACATCATAATGGAATTTTGCATTATGACATCATAATGGAATGTTGCATTATGACATCATAATGGAATTTTACATAATGACATCATAATGGAATTTTGCATTATGACATCATAATGGAATTTTGCATTATGACATCATAATGGAATGTTGCATTATGACATCAAAATGGAATGTTACATTATGACATCATAATGGAATTTTGCATTATGACATCATAATGGAACTTTACATTATGACATCATAATGTAATTTTACATTATGACATCATAATGTAATTTTGCATTATGACATCATAATGGAATGTTACATTACGACATCATAATGGAATTTTGCATTATGACATCATAATGGAATCTTACATTATGACATCATAATGGAATTTTGCATTATGACATCATCATGGAATTTTACATTATGGCATCATAATGGAGTTTTACATTATGACATCATAATGGAGTTTTACATTATGACATCATAATGGAATTTTGCATTATGGCATCATAATGGAGTTTTACATTATGACATCATAATGGAATTTTGCATTATGACATCATAATGGAATTTTGCATTATGACATCATAATGGAATTTTGCATTATGACATCATAATGGAATGTTACATTATGACATCATAATGGAATTTTGCATTATGACATCATAATGGAATGTTGCATTATGACATCATAATGGAATTTTACATAATGACATCATAATGGAATTTTGCATTATGACATCATAATGGAATTTTGCATTATGACATCATAATGGAATGTTGCATTATGACATCAAAATGGAATGTTACATTATGACATCATAATGGAATTTTGCATTATGACATCATAATGGAATGTTACATTATGACATCATAATGGAATTTTACATTATGACATCATAATGGAATTTTACACTATGACATCATAATGGAATGTTACATTATGACATCATAATGGAATTTTGCATTATGACATCATAATTGAATTTTACATTATGACATCATAATGGAATTTTGCATTATGACATCATAATGGAATGTTGCATTATGACATCATAATGGAATGTTACATTATGATATCATAATGGAATTTTGCATTATGACATCATAATGGAATTTTACATTATGACATCATAATGGAATTTTGCATTATGACATCATAATGGAATTTTACATTATGACATCATAATGGAATTTTGCATTATGACATCATAATGGAATTTTGCATTATGACATCATAATCGAATGTTACATTATGACATCATAATGGAATTTTGCATTATGACATCATAATGGAATGTTACATTATGACATCATAATGGAATTTTGCATTATGACATCATAATGGAATCTTACATTATGACATCATAATGGAATTTTGCATTATGATATCATAATGGAATGTTACATTATGACATCATAATGGAATTTTGCATTATGACATCATCATGGAATTTTACATTATGACATCATAATGGAATTTTGCATTATGGCATCATAATGGAGTTTTACATTATGACATCATAATGGAATTTTGCATTATGACATCATAATGGAATGTTACATTATGACATCATAATGGAATTTTGCATTATGACATCATAATGGAATTTTGCATTATGACATCATAATGGAATGTTACATTATGACATCATAATGGAATTTTGCATTATGACATCATAATGGAATTTTGCATTATGACATCATAATGGAATGTTGCATTATGACATCATAATGGAATTTTACATTATGACATCATAATGGAATTTTACATTATGACATCATAATGGAATGTTGCATTATGACATCATAATGGAATTTTACATTATGACATCATAATGGAATTTTACATTATGACATCATAATGGAATTTTGCATTATGACATCATAATGGAATTTCGCATTATGACATCATAATGGAATTTTACATTATGACATCATAATGGAATTTTGCATTATGACATCATAATGGAATTTTGCATTATGACATCATAATGGAATTTTGCATTATGACATCATAATGGAATTTTGCATTATGACATCATAATGGAATTTTGCATTATGACATCATAATGGAATGTTACATTATGACAACATAATGGAATGTTACATTATGACATCATAATGGAATTTTGCATTATGACATCATAATGGAATGTTACATTATGACATCATAATGGAATTTTGCATTATGACATCATAATGGAATGTTACATTATGACATCATAATGGAATTTTGCATTATGACATCATAATGGAATGTTGCATTATGACATCATAATGGAATTTTGCATTATGACATCATAATGAAATGTTACATTATGACATCATAATGGATTTTTACATTATGACATCATAATGGAATTTTACATTATGACATCATAATGGACTTTTGCATTATGACATCATAATGGAATTTTGCATTATGACATCATAATGGAAAGTTACATTATGACATCATAATGGAATTTGACATTATGACATCATAATGGAATTTTGCATTATGACATCATAATGGAATGTTACATTATGACATCATAAATGAATTTTACATTATGACATCATAATGGAATTTTACATTATGACATCATAATGGAATTTTGCATTATGACATCATAATGGAATGTTACATTATGACATCATAATGGAATTTTGCATTATGACATCATAATGGAATTTTGTATTATGACAGCATAATAGAATTTTACATTATGACATCATAATGGAATTTTGCATTATGACATCATAATGGAATTTTGCATTATGACATCATAATGGAATGTTACATTATGACATCATAATGAAATTTTACATTAGGACATCATAATGGAATGTTGCATTATGACATCATAATGGAATGTTGCATTATGACATCATAATGGAATGTTACATTATGACATCATAATGGAATGTTGCATTATGACATCATAATGGAATTTTGCATTATGACATCATAATGGAATGTTACATTATGACATCATAATGGAATTTTGCATTATGACATCATAATGGAATGTTACATTATGACATCATAATGGAATTTTGTATTATGACAGCATAATAGAATTTTACATTATGACATCATAATGGAATTTTGCATTATGACATCATAATGGAATGTTACATTATGACATCATAATGGAATTTTGCATTATGACATCATAATGGAATGTTACATTATGACATCATAATGGAATTTTACATTAGGACATCATAATGGAATGTTGCATTATGACATCATAATGGAATGTTGCATTATGACATCATAATGGAATGTTACATTATGACATCATAATGGAATGTTGCATTATGACATCATAATGGAATGTTACATTATGACATCATAATGGAATTTTGCATTATGACATCATAATGGAATTTTGCATTATGACATCATAATGGAATGTTGCATTATGACTAGAGATGAGCGAACGTACTCGTTACGAGTACTTACGCACCCGAATACCGCGCTTTGCGAGTACTTCAGTACTCGCGCGCAAATATTCGGGGGGCGCCGGGGGGCGGGGAGAGGCGTGGCGGTGCGGGGGGTAGCAGCGGGGAACAGGGGGGAGCCCTCTCTCTCTCCCTCTCCCCCCCACTCCCCACTGCTACCCCCCGTGCCGCCATGGCGCCCCCCGAACTTTTTCACCCGAGTACGGAAGTACTCGGAGTTCGCGGTGTTCGGGCGAAAAAGGGGCGTGGCCGAACACGTTCGCTCATCTCTAATTATGACATCATAATGGAATGTTACATTATGACATCATAATGGAATGTTGCATTATGACATCATAATGGAATGTTGCATTATGACATCATAATGGAATGTTACATTATGACATCATAATGGAATTTTGCATTATGACATCATAATGGAATTTTGCATTATGACATCATAATGGAATGTTACATTATGACATCATAATGGATTTTTACATTATGACATCATAATGGAATTTTGCATTATGACATCATAATGGAATTTCGCATTATGACATCATAATGGAATTTTACATTATGACATCATAAAGGAGTTCAACATTATGACATCATAATGGAGTTTTGCATTATGACATCATAATGGAATTTTGCATTATGGCATCATAATGGAAAGTTACATTATGACATCATAATGGAATTTGACATTATGACATCATAATGGAATTTTGCATTATGACATCATAATGGTATTTGACATTATGACATCATCATGGAATTTTGCATTATGACATCATAATCGAATGTTACATTATGACATCATAATGGAATTTTGCATTATGACATCATAATGTAATGTTACATTATGACATCATAATGGAATTTTGCATTATGACATCATAATGGAATCTTACATTATGACATCATAATGGAATTTTGCATTATGATATCATAATGGAATGTTACATTATGACATCATAATGGAATTTTGCATTATGACATCATCATGGAATTTTACATTATGACATCATAATGGAATTTTGCATTATGGCATCATAATGGAGTTTTACATTATGACATCATAATGGAATTTTGCATTATGACATCATAATGGAATTTTACATTATGACATCATAATGGAATTTTGCATTATGACATCATAATGGAATTTTGCATTATGACATAATGGAATTTAACATTATGACATCATAATGGAATGTTACATTATGACATCATAATGGAACGTTACATTATGACATTATAATGGAACTTTACATTATGACATCATAATGGAATTTTGCATTATGACATCATAATGGAATTTTGCATTATGACATCATAATGGAAAGTTACATTATGACATCATAATGGAATTTTACATTATGACATCATAATGGAATTTTACATTATGACATCATAATGGAATTTTACATTATGACATCATAATGGAATTTTGCATTATGACATAATAATGGAATTTTGCATTATGACATGATAATGGAATTTTACATTATGACATCATAATGGAATTTTACATTATGACATCATAATGGAATTTTGCATTATGACATCATAATGGAATGTTACATTATGACATCATAATGGAATGTTACATTATGACATCATAATGGAATTTTACATTATGACATCATAATGGAATTTTGCATTATGACATCAAGATGGAACTTTACATTATGACATCATAATGGAATTTTGCATTATGACATCATAATGGATATTTACATTATGACATCATAATGGAATGTTACATTATGACATCATAATGGAATTTTGCATTATGACATCATAATGGAATTTTACATTATGACATCATAATGGAATTTTGCATTATGACATCATAATGGAATTTTACATTATGACAACATAATGGAATTTTGCATTATGACATCATAATGGAATTTTACATTATGACATCATAATGGAATTTTGCATTATGACATCATAATGGAATTTTGCATTATGACATCATAATCGAATGTTACATTATGACATCATAGTGGAATTTTGCATTATGACATCATAATGGAATGTTACATTATGACATCATAATGGAATTTTGCATTATGACATCATAATGGAATCTTACATTATGACATAATGGAATTTTGCATTATGACATCATAATGGAATCTTACATTATGACATCATAATGGAATTTTGCATTATGACATCATAATGGAATCTTACATTATGACATCATAATGGAATTTTACATTATGACATTATAATGGAATTTTACACTATGACATCATAATGGAATGTTACATTATGACATCATAATGGAATTTTGCATTATGACATCATAATGGAATTTTACATTATGACATCATAATGGAATGTTGCATTATGACATCATAATGGAATGTTACATTATGACATCATAATGGAATTTTGCACTATGACATCATAATGGAATTTTACATTATGACATCATAATGGAATTTTAAATTATGACATCATAATGGAATTTTGCATTATGACATCATAATGGAATTTTGCATTATGACATCATAATGGAATTTTGCATTATGACATCATAATGGAATTTTACATTATGACATCATAATGGAATTTTGCATTATGACATCATAATGGAATTTTGCATTATGACATCATAATGGAATTTTGCATTATGACATCATAATGGAATTTTGCATTATGACATCATAATGGAACTTTACATTATGACATCATAATGTAATTTTACATTATGACATCATAATGTAATTTTGCATTATGACATCATAATGGAATGTTACATTACGACATCATAATGGAATTTTGCATTATGACATCATAATGGAATCTTACATTATGACATCATAATGGAATTTTGCATTATGACATCATAATGGAATCTTACATTATGACATCATAATGGAATTTTGCATTATGATATCATAATGGAATGTTACATTATGACATCATAATGGAATTTTGCATTATGACATCATCATGGAATTTTACATTATGGCATCATAATGGAGTTTTACATTATGACATCATAATGGAGTTTTACATTATGACATCATAATGGAATTTTGCATTATGGCATCATAATGGAGTTTTACATTATGACATCATAATGGAATTTTGCATTATGACATCATAATGGAATTTTGCATTATGACATCATAATGGAATTTTGCATTATGACATCATAATGGAATGTTACATTATGACATCATAATGGAATTTTGCATTATGACATCATAATGGAATGTTGCATTATGACATCATAATGGAATTTTACATAATGACATCATAATGGAATTTTGCATTATGACATCATAATGGAATTTTGCATTATGACATCATAATGGAATGTTGCATTATGACATCAAAATGGAATGTTACATTATGACATCATAATGGAATTTTGCATTATGACATCATAATGGAATGTTACATTATGACATCATAATGGAATTTTACATTATGACATCATAATGGAATTTTACACTATGACATCATAATGGAATGTTACATTATGACATCATAATGGAATTTTGCATTATGACATCATAATGGAATTTTACATTATGACATCATAATGGAATTTTGCATTATGACATCATAATGGAATGTTGCATTATGACATCATAATGGAATGTTACATTATGACATCATAATGGAATTTTGCATTATGACATCATAATGGAATTTTACATTATGACATCATAATGGAATTTTGCATTATGACATCATAATGGAATTTTACATTATGACATCATAATGGAATTTTGCATTATGACATCATAATGGAATTTTGCATTATGACATCATAATCGAATGTTACATTATGACATCATAATGGAATTTTGCATTATGACATCATAATGGAATGTTACATTATGATGTCATAATGGAATTTTGCATTATGACATCATAATGGAATCTTACATTATGACATCATAATGGAATTTTGCATTATGATATCATAATGGAATGTTACATTATGACATCATAATGGAATTTTGCATTATGACATCATCATGGAATTTTACATTATGACATCATAATGGAATTTTGCATTATGGCATCATAATGGAGTTTTACATTATGACATCATAATGGAATTTTGCATTATGGCATCATAATGGAGTTTTACATTATGACATCATAATGGAATTTTGCATTATGACATCATAATGGAATTTTGCATTATGACATCATAATGGAATGTTACATTATGACATCATAATGGAATTTTGCATTATGACATCATAATGGAATGTTGCATTATGACATCATAATGGAATTTTACATTATGACATCATAATGGAATTTTACATTATGACATCATAATGGAATTTTGCATTATGACATCATAATGGAATTTCGCATTATGACATCATAATGGAATTTTACATTATGACATCATAATGGAATTTTACATTATGACATCATAATGGAATTTTGCATTATGACATCATAATGGAATTTTGCATTATGACATCATAATGGAATGTTACATTATGACAACATAATGGAATGTTACATTATGACATCATAATGGAATTTTGCATTATGACATCATAATGGAATGTTACATTATGACATCATAATGGAATTTTGCATTATGACATCATAATGGAATGTTACATTATGACATCATAAATGAATTTTACATTATGACATCATAATGGAATTTTACATTATGACATCATAATGGAATTTTGCATTATGACATCATAATGGAATGTTACATTATGACATCATAATGGAATTTTGCATTATGACATCATAATGGAATTTTGCATTATGACATCATAATGGAATCTTACATTACGACATCATAATGGAATTTTGCATTATGATATCATAATGGAATGTTACATTATGACATCATAATGGAATTTTGCATTATGACATCATCATGGAATTTTACATTATGGCATCATAATGGAGTTTTACATTATGACATCATAATGGAGTTTTACATTATGACATCATAATGGAATTTTGCATTATGGCATCATAATGGAGTTTTACATTATGACATCATAATGGAATTTTGCATTATGACATCATAATGGAATTTTGCATTATGACATCATAATGGAATTTTGCATTATGACATCATAATGGAATGTTACATTATGACATCATAATGGAATTTTGCATTATGACATCATAATGGAATGTTGCATTATGACATCATAATGGAATTTTACATAATGACATCATAATGGAATTTTGCATTATGACATCATAATGGAATTTTGCATTATGACATCATAATGGAATGTTGCATTATGACATCATAATGGAATGTTACATTATGACATCATAATGGAATTTTGCATTATGACATCATAATGGAATGTTACATTATGACATCATAATGGAATTTTACATTATGACATCATAATGGAATTTTACACTATGACATCATAATGGAATGTTACATTATGACATCATAATGGAATTTTGCATTATGACATCATAATGGAATTTTACATTATGACATCATAATGGAATTTTGCATTATGACATCATAATGGAATTTTACATTATGACATCATAATGGAATTTTGCATTATGACATCATAATGGAATGTTGCATTATGACATCATAATGGAATGTTACATTATGACATCATAATGGAATTTTGCATTATGACATCATAATGGAATTTTACATTATGACATCATAATGGAATTTTGCATTATGACATCATAATGGAATTTTACATTATGACATCATAATGGAATTTTGCATTATGACATCATAATGGAATTTTGCATTATGACATCATAATCGAATGTTACATTATGACATCATAATGGAATTTTGCATTATGACATCATAATGTAATGTTACATTATGACATCATAATGGAATTTTGCATTATGACATCATAATGGAATCTTACATTATGACATCATAATGGAATTTTGCATTATGATATCATAATGGAATGTTACATTATGACATCATAATGGAATTTTGCATTATGACATCATCATGGAATTTTACATTATGACATCATAATGGAATTTTGCATTATGGCATCATAATGGAGTTTTACATTATGACATCATAATGGAATTTTGCATTATGACATCATAATGGAATGTTACATTATGACATCATAATGGAATTTTGCATTATGACATCATAATGGAATTTTGCATTATGACATCATAATGGAATGTTACATTATGACATCATAATGGAATTTTGCATTATGACATCATAATGGAATGTTGCATTATGACATCATAATGGAATTTTACATTATGACATCATAATGGAATTTTACATTATGACATCATAATGGAATTTTGCATTATGACATCATAATGGAATTTCGCATTATGACATCATAATGGAATATTACATTATGACATCATAATGGAATTTTACATTATGACATCATAATGGAATTTTGCATTATGACATCATAATGGAATTTTGCATTATGACATCATAATGGAATGTTACATTATGACAACATAATGGAATGTTACATTATGACATCATAATGGAATTTTGCATTATGACATCATAATGGAATGTTACATTATGACATCATAAATGAATTTTACATTATGACATCATAATGGAATTTTACATTATGACATCATAATGGAATTTTGCATTATGACATCATAATGGAATGTTACATTATGACATCATAATGGAATTTTGCATTATGACATCATAATGGAATTTTGTATTATGACAGCATAATAGAATTTTACATTATGACATCATAATGGAATTTTGCATTATGACATCATAATGGAATGTTACATTATGACATCATAATGGAATTTTGCATTATGACATCATAATGGAATGTTACATTATGACATCATAATGGAATTTTACATTAGGACATCATAATGGAATTTTGCATTATGACATCATAATGGAATTTTACATTATGACATCATAATGGAATGTTGCATTATGACATCATAATGGAATGTTGCTTTATGACATCATAATGGAATTTTACATTATGACATCATAATGGAATTTTGCATTATGACATCATAATGGAATTTTACATTATGACATCATAATGGAATTTTACATTATGACATCGTAATGGAATGTTACATTATGACATCATAATGGAATTTTGCATTATGACATCATAATGGAATTTTACATTATGACATCATAATGGAATGTTGCATTATCACATCATAATGGAATGTTGCATTATGACATCATAATGGAATTTTACATTATGACATCATAATGGAATTTTTCATTATGACATCATAACGGAATGTTGCATTATGACATCATAATGGAATTTTACATTATGACATCATAATGGAATTTTTCATTATGACATCATAACGGAATGTTGCTTTATGACATCATAATGGAATTTTACATTATGACATCGTAACGGAATTTTGCATTATGACATCATAATGGAATTTTGCATTATGACATCATAACGGAATTTTACATTATGACATCATAATTGAATTTTGCATTATGACATCATAATGGAATTTTACATTATGACATCATAATGGAATTTTGCATTATGACATCATAATGGAAAGTTACATTATGACATCATAATGGAATTTTACATTATGACATCATAATGGAATTTTACATTATGACATCATAATGGAATTTTGCATTATGACATCATAATGGAATTTTGCATTATGACATAATGGAATTTAACATTATGACATCATAATGGAATGTTACATTATGACATCATAATGGAACGTTACATTATGACATTATAATGGAACTTTACATTATGACATCATAATGGAATTTTACATTATGACATCATAATGGAATTTTGCATTATGACATCATAATGGAATTTTGCATTATGACATCATAATGGAAAGTTACATTATGACATCATAATGGAATTTTACATTATGACATCATAATGGAATTTTACATTATGACATCATAATGGAATTTTACATTATGACATCATAATGGAATTTTGCATTATGACATCATAATGGAATTTTGCATTATGACATGATAATGGAATTTTCCATTATGACATCATAATGGAATTTTACATTATGACATCATAATGGAATTTTGCATTATGACATCATAATGGAATTTTACATTATGACATCATAATGGAATTTTGCATTATGACATCATAATGGAATCTTACATTATGACATAATGGAATTTTGCATTATGACATCATAATGGAATCTTACATTATGACATCATAATGGAATTTTGCATTATGACATCATAATGGAATCTTACATTATGACATCATAATGGAATTTTGCATTATGACATCATAATGGAATTTTGCATTATGACATCATAATGGAATTTTACATTATGACATCATAATGGAATTTTGCATTATGACATCATAATGGAATGTTGCATTATGACATCATAATGGAATGTTACATTATGACATCAT
Organism: Eleutherodactylus coqui; assembly: GCF_035609145.1. Classification (NCBI taxonomy): domain Eukaryota; kingdom Metazoa; phylum Chordata; class Amphibia; order Anura; family Eleutherodactylidae; genus Eleutherodactylus; species Eleutherodactylus coqui. The sequence goes on along the minus strand of NW_027102118.1, from coordinate 503,442 downwards.
AATGGAATTTTGCATTATGACATCATAATGGAATTTTACATTATGACATCATAATGGAATTTTGCATTATGACATCATAATGGAATTTTACATTATGACATCATAATGGAATTTTGCATTATGACATCATAATCGAATGTTACATTATGACATCATAATGGAATTTTGCATTATGACATCATAATGGAATGTTACATTATGACATCATAATGGAATTTTGCATTATGACATCATAATGGAATCTTACATTATGACATCATAATGGAATTTTGCATTATGACATCATAATGGAAGCTTACATTATGACATCATAATGGAATTTTGCATTATGACATCATAATGGAATGTTACATTATGACATCATAATAGAATTTTGCACTATGACATCATAATGGAATTTTACATTATGACATCATAATGGAATTTTAAATTATGACATCATAATGGAATTTTGCATTATGACATCATAATGGAATTTTGCATTATGACATCATAAGGGAATTTTACATTATGACATCATAATGGAATTTTGCATTATGACATCATGGAACTTTACATTATGACATCATAATGGAATTTTGCATTATGACATCATAATGGAACTTTACATTATGACATCATAATGTAATTTTACATTATGACATCATAATGTAATTTTGCATTATGACATCATAATGGAATGTTACATTACGACATCATAATGGAATTTTGCATTATGACATCATAATGGAATCTTACATTATGACATCATAATGGAATTTTGCATTATGATATCATAATGGAATTTTACATTATGACATCATAATGGAATTTTGCATTATGACATCATAATGGAATCTTACATTATGACATAATGGAATTTTGCATTATGACATCATAATGGAATCTTACATTATGACATCATAATGGAATTTTGCATTATGACATCATAATGGAATCTTACATTATGACATCATAATGGAATTTTGCATTATGACATCATAATGGAATTTTGCATTATGACATCATAATGGAATTTTACATTATGACATCATAATGGAATTTTGCATTATGACATCATAATGGAATGTTGCATTATGACATCATAATGGAATGTTACATTATGACATCATAATGGAATTTTGCATTATGACATCATAATGGAATTTTACATTATGACATCATAATGGAATTTTGCATTATGACATCATAATGGAATTTTACATTATGACATCATAATGGAATTTTGCATTATGACATCATAATGGAATTTTGCATTATGACATCATAATCGAATGTTACATTATGACATCATAATGGAATTTTGCATTATGACATCATAATGGAATGTTACATTATGACATCATAATGGAATTTTGCATTATGACATCATAATGGAATCTTACATTATGACATAATGGAATTTTGCATTATGACATCATAATGGAATCTTACATTATGACATCATAATGGAATTTTGCATTATGACATCATAATGGAATCTTACATTATGACATCATAATGGAATTTTGCATTATGACATCATAATGGAATGTTACATTATGACATCATAATAGAATTTTGCACTATGACATCATAATGGAATTTTACATTATGACATCATAATGGAATTTTAAATTATGACATCATAATGGAATTTTGCATTATGACATCATAATGGAATTTTGCATTATGACATCATAAGGGAATTTTACATTATGACATCATAATGGAATTTTGCATTATGACATCATGGAACTTTACATTATGACATCATAATGGAATTTTGCATTATGACATCATAATGGAACTTTACATTATGACATCATAATGTAATTTTACATTATGACATCATAATGTAATTTTGCATTATGACATCATAATGGAATGTTACATTACGACATCATAATGGAATTTTGCATTATGACATCATAATGGAATCTTACATTATGACATCATAATGGAATTTTGCATTATGATATCATAATGGAATCTTACATTATGACATCATAATGGAATTTTGCATTATGACATCATCATGGAATTTTACATTATGGCATCATAATGGAGTTTTACATTATGACATCATAATGGAGTTTTACATTATGACATCATAATGGAATTTTGCATTATGGCATCATAATGGAGTTTTACATTATGACATCATAATGGAATTTTGCATTATGACATCATAATGGAATTTTGCATTATGACATCATAATGGAATTTTGCATTATGACATCATAATGGAATTTTACATTATGACATCATAATGGAATGTTACATTATGACATCATAATGGAATTTTACATTAGGACATCATAATGGAATGTTGCATTATGACATCATAATGGAATGTTACATTATGACATCATAATGGAATTTTACATTAGGACATCATAATGGAATGTTGCATTATGACATCATAATTGAATGTTACATTATGACATAATAATGGAATGTTGCATTATGACATAATAATGGAATGTTGCATTATGACATCATAATGGAATTTTACATAATGACATCATAATGGAATTTTGCATTATGACATAATAGAATATTGCATTATGACATCATAATGGAATTTTGCATTATGACATCATAATGGAATTTTGCATTATGACATCATAATGGAATGTTACATTATGACATCATAATGGAATTTTGCATTATGACATCATAATGGAATTTTACATTATGACATCATAATGGAATTTTGCATTATGACATCATAATGGAATGTTACATTATGACATCATAATGGAATTTTGCATTATGACATCTTAATGGAATGTTGCATTATGACATCATAATGGAATGTTACATTATGACATCATAATGGAATGTTGCATTATGACATCATAATGGAATGTTACATTATGACATCATAATGGAATTTTGCATTATGACATCATAATTGAATTTTGCATTATGACATCATAATGGAATGTTGCATTATGACTAGAGATGAGCGAACGTACTCGTTACGAGTACTTATGCACCCGAATACCGCGCTTTGCGAGTACTTCAGTACTCGCGCGCAAATATTCGGGGGGCGCCGGGGGGCGGGGAGAGGCGTGGCGGTGCGGGGGGTAGCAGCGGGGAACAGGGGGGAGCCCTCTCTCTCTCCCTCTCCCCCCCACTCCCCACTGCTACCCCCCGTGCTCCCACGGCGCCCCCCGAACTTTTTCGCCCGAGTACGGAAGTACTCGGAGTTCGCGGTGTTCGGGCGAAAAAGGGGCGTGGCCGAACACGTTTGCTCATCTCTAATTATGACATCATAATGGAATGTTACATTATGACATCATAATGGAATGTTGCATTATGACATCAGAATGGAATGTTGCATTATGACATCATAATGGAATGTTGCATTATGACATCATAATGGAATGTTACATTATGACATCATAATGGAATTTTGCATTATGACATCATAATGGAATGTTACATTATGACATCATAATGGAATTTTGCATTATGACATCATAATGGAATGTTGCATTATGACATCATAATGGAATTTTGCATTATGACATCATAATGAAATGTTACATTATGACATCATAATGGATTTTTACATTATGACATCATAATGGAATTTTACATTATGACATCATAATGGACTTTTGCATTATGACATCATAATGGAATTTTGCATTATGACATCATAATGGAAAGTTACATTATGACATCATAATGGAATTTGACATTATGACATCATAATGGAATTTTGCATTATGACATCATAATGGAATTTTGCATTATGACATCATAATGGACTTTTGCATTATGACATCATAATGGAATTTTGCATTATGACATTATAATAGAATTTTACATTGTGACATCATAATCGAATTTTGCATTATGACATCATAATGGAATGTTACATTATGACATCATAATGGAATGTTACATTATGACATCATAATGGAATTTTACATTATGACATCATGGAATTTTGTATTATGACATCATAATGGAATGTTACATTATGACATCATGGAATTTTGTATTATGACATCATAATGGAATGTTACATTATGACATCATAATGGAATTTTGCATTATGACATCATAATGGAATTTTGCATTATGACATCATAATGGAATTTTACATTATGACATCATAATGGAATTTTGCATTATGACATCATAATGGAATTTTACATTATGACATCATAATGGAATGTTACATTATGACATCATAATGGAATTTTACATTATGACATCATAATGGAATTTTGCATTATGACATCATAATGGAACTTTACATTATGACATCATAATGGAATTTTGCATTATGACATCATAATGGAACTTTACATTATGACATCATAATGGAATGTTACATTATGACATCATAATGGAATTTTGCATTATGACATCATAATGGAGTTTTACATTATGACATCATAATGGAATTTTGCATTATGACATCATAATGGAATGTTGCATTATGACATCATAATGGAATGTTACATTATGACATCATAATGGAATTTTGCATTATGACATCATAATGGAATTTTACATAATGACATCATAATGGAATTTTGCATTATGACATCATAATAGAATATTGCATTATGACATCATAATGGAATTTTGCATTATGACATCATAATGGAATGTTACATTATGACATCATAATGGAATTTTACATTATGACATCATAATGGAATTTTACATTATGACATCATAATGGAATTTTACATTATGACATCATAATGGAATTTTGCATTATGACATCATAATGGAATGTTACATTATGACATCATAATGGAATTTTGCATTATGACATCATAATGGAATGTTGCATTATGACATCATAATGGAATTTTACATAATGACATCATAATGGAATTTTGCATTATGACATCATAATGGAATTTTGCATTATGACATCATAATGGAATGTTGCATTATGACATCATAATGGAATGTTACATTATGACATCATAATGGAATTTTGCATTATGACATCATAATGGAATGTTACATTATGACATCATAATGGAATTTTACATTATGACATCATAATGGAATTTTACATTATGACATCATAATGGAATTTTGCATTATGACATCATAATGGAATGTTACATTATGACATCATAATGGAATTTTACATTATGACATCATAATGGAATCTTACATTATGACATCATAATGGAATCTTACATTATGACATCATAATGGAATTTTACATTATGACATCATAATGGAATTTTACACTATGACATCATAATGGAATGTTACATTATGACATCATAATGGAATTTTACATTATGACATCATAATGGAATTTTGCATTATGACATCATAATGGAATGTTGCATTATGACATCATAATGGAATGTTACATTATGACATCATAATGGAATTTTGCACTATGACATCATAATGGAATTTTACATTATGACATCATAATGGAATTTTAAATTATGACATCATAATGGAATTTTGCATTATGACATCATAATGGAATTTTGCATTATGACATCATAATGGAATTTTGCATTATGACATCATAATGGAATTTTACATTATGACATCATAATGGAATTTTGCATTATGACATCATGGAACTTTACATTATGACATCATAATGGAATTTTGCATTATGACATCATAATGGAACTTTACATTATGACATCATAATGTAATTTTACATTATGACATCATAATGTAATTTTGCATTATGACATCATAATGGAATGTTACATTACGACATCATAATGGAATTTTGCATTATGACATCATAATGGAATCTTACATTATGACAACATAATGGAATTTTGCATTATGATATCATAATGGAATGTTACATTATGACATCATAATGGAATTTTGCATTATGACATCATCATGGAATTTTACATTATGACATCATAATGGAATTTTGCATTATGACATCATAATGGAATTTTACATTATGACATCATAATGGAATTTTGCATTATGACATCATGGAACTTTACATTATGACATCATAATGGAATTTTGCATTATGACATCATAATGGAATTTTGCATTATGACATCATAATGGAACTTTACATTATGACATCATAATGTAATTTTACATTATGACATCATAATGGAATTTTGCATTATGACATCATAATGGAATGTTACATTACGACATCATAATGGAATTTTGCATTATGACATCATAATGGAATCTTACATTATGACATCATAATGGAATTTTGCATTATGATATCATAATGGAATGTTACATTATGACATCATAATGGAATTTTGCATTATGACATCATCATGGAATTTTACATTATGGCATCATAATGGAGTTTTACATTATGACATCATAATGGAGTTTTACATTATGACATCATAATGGAATTTTGCATTATGGCATCATAATGGAGTTTTACATTTTGACATCATAATGGAATTTTGCATTATGACATCATAATGGAATTTTGCATTATGACATCATAATGGAATTTTGCATTATGACATCATAATGGAATGTTACATTATGACATCATAATGGAATTTTGCATTATGACATCATAATGGAATGTTGCATTATGACATCATAATGGAATTTTACATAATGACATCATAATGGAATTTTGCATTATGACATCATAATGGAATTTTGCATTATGACATCATAATGGAATGTTGCATTATGACATCATAATGGAATGTTACATTATGACATCATAATGGAATTTTGCATTATGACATCATAATGGAATGTTACATTATGACATCATAATGGAATTTTACATTATGACATCATAATGGAATTTTACACTATGACATCATAATGGAATGTTACATTATGACATCATAATGGAATTTTGCATTATGACATCATAATGGAATTTTACATTATGACATCATAATGGAATTTTGCATTATGACATCATAATGGAATGTTGCATTATGACATCATAATGGAATGTTACATTATGACATCATAATGGAATTTTGCATTATGACATCATAATGGAATTTTACATTATGACATCATAATGGAATTTTGCATTATGACATCATAATGGAATTTTACATTATGACATCATAATGGAATTTTGCATTATGACATCATAATGGAATTTTGCATTATGACATCATAATCGAATGTTACATTATGACATCATAATGGAATTTTGCATTATGACATCATAATGGAATGTTACATTATGACATCATAATGGAATTTTGCATTATGACATCATAATGGAATCTTACATTATGACATCATAATGGAATTTTGCATTATGATATCATAATGGAATGTTACATTATGACATCATAATGGAATTTTGCATTATGACATCATCATGGAATTTTACATTATGACATCATAATGGAATTTTGCATTATGGCATCATAATGGAGTTTTACATTATGACATCATAATGGAATTTTGCATTATGACATCATAATGGAATGTTACATTATGACATCATAATGGAATTTTGCATTATGACATCATAATGGAATTTTGCATTATGACATCATAATGGAATGTTACATTATGACATCATAATGGAATTTTGCATTATGACATCATAATGGAATGTTGCATTATGACATCATAATGGAATTTTACATTATGACATCATAATGGAATTTTGCATTATGACATCATAATGGAATTTCGCATTATGACATCATAATGGAATTTTACATTATGACATCATAATGGAATTTTACATTATGACATCATAATGGAATTTTGCATTATGACATCATAATGGAATTTTGCATTATGACATCATAATGGAATGTTACATTATGACAACATAATGGAATGTTACATTATGACATCATAATGGAATTTTGCATTATGACATCATAATGGAATGTTACATTATGACATCATAATGGAATTTTGCATTATGACATCATAATGGAATGTTACATTATGACATCATAATGGAATTTTGCATTATGACATCATAATGGAATGTTACATTATGACATCATAAATGAATTTTACATTATGACATCATAATGGAATGTTACATTATGACATCATAATGGAATTTTGCATTATGACATCATAATGGAATGTTACATTATGACATCATAATGGAATTTTACATTAGGACATCATAATAGAATGTTGCATTATGACTAGAGATGAGCGAACGTACTCGTTACGAGTACTTACGCACCCGAATACCGCGCTTTGCGAGTACTTCAGTACTCGCGCGCAAATATTCGGGGGGCGCCGGGGGGCGGGGAGAGGCGTGGCGGTGCGGGGGGTAGCAGCGGGGAACAGGGGGGAGCCCTCTCTCTCTCCCTCTCCCCCCCACTCCTCACTGCTACCCCCCGTGCCGCCACGGCGCCCCCCGAACTTTTTCGCCCGAGTACGGAAGTACTCGGAGTTCGCGGTGTTCGGGCGAAAAAGGGGCGTGGCCGAACACGTTCGCTCATCTCTAATTATGACATCATAATGGAATGTTACATTATGACATCATAATGGAATGTTGCATTATGACATCATAATGGAATGTTGCATTATGACATCATAATGGAATGTTACATTATGACATCATAATGGATTTTTACATTATGACATCATAATGGAATTTTGCATTATGACATCATAATGGAATTTCGCATTATGACATCATAATGGAATTTTACATTATGACATCATAAAGGAGTTTAACATTATGACATCATAATGGAGTTTTGCATTATGACATCATAATGGAATTTTGCATTATGACATCATAATGGAAAGTTACATTATGACATCATAATGGAATTTGACATTATGACATCATAATGGTATTTGACATTATGACATCATAATGGAATTTTGCATTATGACATCATAATGGAAAGTTACATTATGACATCATAATGGAATTTTACATTATGACATCATAATGGAATTTTACATTATGACATCATAATGGAATTTTGCATTATGACATCATAATGGAATTTTGCATTATGACATAATGGAATTTAACATTATGACATCATAATGGAATGTTACATTATGACATCATAATGGAACGTTACATTATGACATTATAATGGAACTTTACATTATGACATCATAATGGAATTTTACATTATGACATCATAATGGAATTTTGCATTATGACATCATAATGGAATTTTGCATTATGACATCATAATGGAAAGTTACATTATGACATCATAATGGAATTTTACATTATGACATCATAATAGAATTTTACATTATGACATCATAATGGAATTTTACATTATGACATCATAATGGAATTTTGCATTATGACATCATAATGGAATTTTACATTATGACATCATAATGGAATTTTGCATTATGACATCATAATGGAATTTTACATTATGACATCATAATGGAATTTTGCATTATGACATCATAATGGAATCTTACATTATGACATAATGGAATTTTGCATTATGACATCATAATGGAATCTTACATTATGACTAGAGATGAGCGAACGCGTTCGTCCGAGCTTGATATTCGTGCGAATATTAGGGTGTTCGGGATGTTCGTTATTCGTAACGAACACCATGCGGTGTTCTGGTTACTTTCACTTCCTTCCCTGAGACGTTTGCGCGCTTTTCTGGCCAATTGAAAGACAGGGAAGGCATTACAACTTCCCCCTGCAACGTTTAAGCCCTATACCACCCCCCTGCTGTGAGTGGCTGGGGAGATCAGGTGTTCGCCTAATATAAAAGTCGGCCCCTCCCGCGGCTCGCCTCAGATGCGGTGTGAGTTAGATGAGGGACAGTGCTGTTTATACCGGAGCTGCTGTAGGGAAAGAATTGGTAGTTAGTGTAGGCTTCAAGACCCCCCAAAGGTCCTTATTAGGGCCACTGATAGCTGTGTGTTGGCTGCTGTTAGCAGTGGCATTTTTTTTTCTTCTCAAAATCGCCTCTGCAGACCGTTGCACCTGGCATTAGGGACAGAAGTGCTGCATAGGCAGGGAGAGTGTTAGGAGTGAGTGTAGCCTTCAAGAACCTCAACGGTCCTTTCTAGGGCCATATTTATCCGTGTGCAGTACTGTCCAGGCTGCTGTTGGCTGTGCTGCATTTTTTTTGGGCTTCTCAAAATCGCCTCTGCAGAGCATTCCACCCTCCATTGATACTGCAGGGAAAGAATTGTATAGGCAGGGCCACAACACAGTTATTATTCATAGAATATACGCAGTGCTGCCTTTTGGTGGGAAAAAACTGAAAACAAATCAATTTGTCCAGCCTCTGTCCGTCCTAACGCCTGTGGACACGTGTGAGCTGCGTGAAAAACATTGCTAAATCATACGCACCCAGCTACGCTTTACTGCTGGCTTCGCCATTTGCTTTCCTTAATTGGGAAAAAAAATACCTGCTCTGCCAGAGTTATAATAACTCTGCTACCCTCACGTTCTGTGACACATAAGCAGGGACACAGCACAGTTATTAAACTTCTCATGTTCATTGAATATACGCAGTGCTGCCTTTTGGTGGGAAAAAACTGAAAACAAATCTATTTGTCCAGCCTCTGTCCGTCCTTACGGGCGGTGGAGACGTGTGAGCTGCGTGAAGAACAGTGCTAAATCATACGCACCCAGCTACGCTTTACTGCTGGCTTCGCCATTTGCTTTCCTTAATTGGGAAAAAAAATACCTGCTCTGCCAGAGTTATAATAACTCTGCTACCCTCACGTTCTGTGACACATAAGCAGGGACACAGCACAGTTATTAAACTTCTCATGTTCATTGAATATACGCAGTGCTGCCTTTTGGTGGGAAAAAACTGAAAACAAATCTATTTGTCCAGCCTCTGTCCGTCCTTACGGGCGGTGGAGACGTGTGAGCTGCGTGAAGAACAGTGCTAAATCATACGCACCCAGCTACGCTTTACTGCTGGCTTCGCCATTTGCTTTCCTTAATTGGGAAAAAAAATACCTGCTCTGCCAGAGTTATAATAACTCTGCTACCCTCACGTTCTGTGACACATAAGCAGGGACACAGCACAGTTATTAAACTTCTCATGTTCATTGAATATACGCAGTGCTGCCTTTTGGTGGGAAAAAACTGAAAACAAATCTATTTGTCCAGCCTCTGTCCGTCCTTACGGGCGGTGGAGACGTGTGAGCTGCGTGAAGAACAGTGCTAAATCATACGCACCCAGCTACGCTTTACTGCTGGCTTCGCCATTTGCTTTCCTTAATTGGGAAAAAAAATACCTGCTCTGCCAGAGTTATAATAACTCTGCTACCCTCACGTTCTGTGACACATAAGCAGGGACACAGCACAGTTATTAAACTTCTCATGTTCATTGAATATACGCAGTGCTGCCTTTTGGTGGGAAAAAACTGAAAACAAATCTATTTGTCCAGCCTCTGTCCGTCCTTACGGGCGGTGGAGACGTGTGAGCTGCGTGAAGAACAGTGCTAAATCATACGCACCCAGCTACGCTTTACTGCTGGCTTCGCCATTTGCTTTCCTTAATTGGGAAAAAAAATACCTGCTCTGCCAGAGTTATAATAACTCTGCTACCCTCACGTTCAGTGACACATTAGCAGGGACACAGCACAGTTATTAAACTTAGATTATTCATTCACTAAAGGCAGTGGGGCCGTTCGTTTTCCAAAAAGTGCAAAAATAATATTTGGCCTGCAGTCTTGCGCCAATTTATTTCCTGCCTGTGAAATCAAATCACTGGTAATACAGCATGCTGAGGGGTAGGGGTAGGCCTAGAGGACGTGGACGCGGCCGAGGACGCGGAGGGCCAAGTCAGGGTGTGGGCACAGGCCGAGCTCCGGATCCCGGTGTGTCGCAGCCGACTGCTGCGCGATTAGGAGAGAGGCACGTTTCTGGCGTCCCCACATTCATCGCCCAATTAATGGGTCCACGCGGGAGACGGTTATTAGAAAATGAGCAGTGTGAGCAGGTCCTGTCCTGGATGGCAGAAAGTGCTTCGAGCAACCTATCGTCAACACGCAGTTCTGCGCCGTCCACTGCTGCAAATCCGAATCCTCTGTCTGCTGCTCCTCCTTCCTCCCAGCCTCCTCACTCCACTACAATGACACCTGCTCAGGAGCGGGAACACTCCCAGGAACTGTTCTCGGGCCCCTGCTCAGATTGGGCAGCAGCGGTTCCTCTCCCACCAGAGGAGTTTATAGTCACTGATGCCCAACCATTCGAAAGTTCCCGGGGTCCGGGGGATGAGGCTGGGGACTTCCGCCAACTGTCTCAACAACTTTCTGTGGGTGAGGAGGACGATGACGATCAGACACAGTTGTCTTGCAGTGAGGTAGTAGTAAGGGCAGTAAGTCCGAGGGAGCAGCGCACAGAGGATTCGGAGGAAGAGCAGCAGGACGATGAGGTGACTGACCCCACCTGGTGTGCAACGCTTACTCAGGAGGACAGGTCTTCAGAGGGGGAGTCAAGGGCATCAGCAGGGCAGGTTGCAAGAGGCAGTGCGGTGGCCAGGGGTAGAGGCAGGGCCAGACCGAATAATCCACCAAGTGTTTCCCAAAGCGCCCCCTCGCGCCATGCCACCCTGCAGAGGCCGAGGTGCTCTAAGGTCTGGCAGTTTTTCACAGAGACGCCTGACGACCGACGAACTGTGGTGTGCAACCTTTGTCGCGCAAAGCTCAGCCGGGGAGCCAACACCAACAGCCTCACCACCACCACCATGCGCAGGCATATGATGGCCAAGCACCCCACAAGGTGGGACGAAGGCCGTTCACCGCCTCCGGTTTGCACCCCTGCCTCTCCCCCTGTGCCCCAACCTGCCACTGAGATGCAACCCCCCTCTCAGGACACAGGCACGACCGTCTCATGGCCTGCACCCACACCCTCACCTCCGCTGTCCTCGGCCCCATCCTCCAATGTCTCGCACCGCACAGTCCAGCCGTCGCTAGCGCAACTGTTGGAGCGCAAGCGCAAGTACGCCGCCACGCACCCGCACGCTCAAACGTTAACCGTCCGCATCGCAAAATTCATCAGCCTTGAGATGCTGCCGTATAGGGTTGTGGAAACGGAGTCCTTCAAAAGTATCATGGAGGCGGCGGCCCCGCGCTACTCAGTTCCCAGTCGCCACTACTTTTCCCGATGTGCCGTCCCAGCCCTGCACGACCACGTCTCCCGCAACATTGTACGCGCCCTCACCAACGCGGTTACTGCCACGGTCCACTTAACTACGGACACGTGGACAAGCACAGGCGGGCAGGGCCACTACATCTCCCTGACGGCACATTGGGTGAATTTAGTGGAGGCTGGGACAGAGTCAGAGCCTGGGACCGCTCACGTCCTACCCACCCCCAGAATTGCGGGCCCCAGCTCGGTGCTGGTATCTGCGGAGGTGTATGCTTCCTCCACTAAAGCACCCTCCTCCTCCTCCTCCTCCTCCTCTGTCTCGCAATCAAGATGTGTTAGCAGCAGCATGTCGCCAGCAGTCGGTGTCGCGCGGTGTGGCAGCACAGCGGTGGGCAAGCGTCAGCAGGCCGTGCTGAAACTACTCAGCTTAGGCGATAAGAGGCACACGGCCCACGAACTGCTGCAGGGTCTGACACAGCAGACCGACCGCTGGCTTGCGCCGCTGAGCCTCCAACCGGGCATGGTCGTGTGTGACAACGGCCGTAACCTGGTGGCGGCTCTGCAGCTCGGCAGCCTCACGCACGTGCCATGCCTGGCCCACGTCTTTAATTTGGTGGTTCAGCGCTTTCTGAAAAGCTACCCACGCTTGTCAGACCTGCTCGTAAAGGCGCGCCGGCTCTGCGCACATTTCCGCAAGTCCCACACGGACGCTGCCACCCTGCGCACCCTGCAACATCACTTTAAGCTGCCAGTGCACCGACTGCTGTGCGACGTGCCCACACGGTGGAACTCTACGCTCCACATGTTGGCCAGGCTCTATGAACAACGTAGAGCTATAGTCGAATACCAACTCCAACATGGGCGGCGCAGTGGGAGTCAGCCTCCTCAATTCCTTTCAGAAGAGTGGGCCTGGTTGGCAGACATCTGCCATGTCCTTGGTAATTTTGAGGAGTCTACCCAGGTGGTGAGCGGCGATGCTACAATCATTAGCGTCACCATTCCTCTGCTATGCATCTTGAGAAATTCCCTGCAAACAATAAAGGCAGCTGCTTTGCGCTCGGAAACGGGGGCGGGGGAAGACAGTATGCCGCTGGATAGTCAGGGCACCCTCCTGTCTATTTCTCAGCGCGTACAGGAGGAGGAGGAGGAGCATGAGGAGGATGAGGAGGAGGGGGAAGAGACAGCTTGGGCCGCTGCTGACGGTACACCGGCTGATTGCCTGTCATCCTTTCAGCGTGTATGGCCTGAGGAGGAGGAGGAGGAGGAGGAGGATCCTGAAAGTGATCTTCCTAGTGAGGACAGCCATGTGTTGCGTACTGGTACCCTGGCACACATGGCTGACTTCATGTTAGGATGCCTTTCTCGTGACCCTCGCGTTGCACGCATTCTGGCCACGACGGATTACTGGGTGTACACACTGCTCGATCCACGGTATAAAGAGAACCTGCCCACTCTGATTCCCGAAGAGGAAAGGGGTTCGAGAGTGTTGCTATACCACAGGACCCTTGCGGACAAGCTGATGGTAAAATTCCCAGCCGACAGCGCTAGTGGCAGAAGGCGCAGTACCGAGGGCAAGGTAGCAGGGGATGTGCGTAGATCGAGCAGCATGTACATCCCAGGCAGTGCAACAGTCTTTAAGGGCCTGGCCAGCTTTATGGCTCCCCACCAAGACTGTGTCACCGCTCCCCAGTCACGGCTGAGTCGGCGGGAGCACTGTAAAAGGATGGTGAGGGAGTACGTAGCGGATCGCACGACCATCCTTGGTGACGCCTCTGCCCCCTACAACTACTGGGTGTCGAAGCTGGACACGTGGCCTGAACTCGCGCTGTATGCCCTGGAGGTGCTTGCTTGTCCTGCGGCTAGCGTCTTGTCGGAAAGGGTGTTTAGTGCGGCTGGGGGAATCATCACAGATAAGCGTAGCCGCTTGTCAACCGACAGTGCCGACAGGCTTACACTCATCAAGATGAACAAAGGCTGGATTTCCCCAGACTTCTGTTCTCCACCAGCGGACAGCAGCGATACGTAAGCAATACGTAGGCTGCACCCGCGGATGGAAGCTACGTTCTCTCTCACCATCCAAAACGGGGACATTTCTGCTTCATCAATCTGTGTCTAATATTCCTCCTCCTCCTCCTCCTGCTCCTCCTCCTGAAACCTCACGTAATCACGCTGAACGGGCAATTTTTCTTAGGGCCACAAGGCTCAGTCAAATAATTTTTCAGAACAATTTTTAAAAGTTTCAATGCGCTTAAAAGCATTGGAACTTTAACTTGAACCAATTTTTCGTTACACTGGGCTGCCTCCAGGCCTAGTTACCACTTAAGCCACATTAACCAAAGCGATTAATGTGTTTCACCTGCCCTCTTGGCTGGCCATGGCCAATTTTTGGGATGTACATTAGTACTGTTGATACAGCAATTTTTGTGGGCCCTCGCCTACAGTGTAATCAAATTAATTTTTAGCCCACCTGCATTACAGCTGACGTAACCTCAGCTGTGTTGGGCAATGCAATGGGATATTTTTGTGTACCGCCGGTGGGTTCCAGGGAGCCACCCATGCTGTAGGTGCACACGGAGTTTTTAATACATCTGTACACTTCTAAAGAACCCCAGTCTGACTGGGGCATGCAGTGTGGGCCGAAGCCCACCTGTATTACGCACAACATTACTACCTCAGCTGTGTTGGGCAATGCAATGGGATATTTCTATGTACCGCCGGTGGCTTCCTGGCACCCACCCAGGCAGTGGGTCCACAGGGAGTTTAACCTACATGTGTCCACTTGTAAAGAACCCCAGTCTGACTGGGGCATGCAGTGTGGGCCGAAGCCCACCTGCATTAAGCACGACATTACTACCTCAGCTGTGTTGGGCAATGCAATGGGATATTTTTGTGTACCGCCGGTGGGTTCCAGGGAGCCACCCATGCTGTAGGTGCACACGGAGTTTTTAATACATCTGTACACTTCTAAAGAACCCCAGTCTGACTGGGGCATGCAGTGTGGGCCGAAGCCCACCTGTATTACGCACAACATTACTACCTCAGCTGTGTTGGGCAATGCAATGGGATATTTCTATGTACCGCCGGTGGCTTCCTGGCACCCACCCAGGCAGTGGGTCCACAGGGAGTTTAACCTACATGTGTCCACTTGTAAAGAACCCCAGTCTGACTGGGGCATGCAGTGTGGGCCGAAGCCCACCTGCATTAAGCACGACATTACTACCTCAGCTGTGTTGGGCAATGCAATGGGATATTTTTGTGTACCGCCGGTGGGTTCCAGGGAGCCACCCATGCTGTAGGTGCACACGGAGTTTTTAATACATCTGTACACTTCTAAAGAACCCCAGTCTGACTGGGGCATGCAGTGTGGGCCGAAGCCCACCTGTATTACGCACAACATTACTACCTCAGCTGTGTTGGGCAATGCAATGGGATATTTCTATGTACCGCCGGTGGCTTCCTGGCACCCACCCAGGCAGTGGGTCCACAGGGAGTTAAACCTACATGTGTCCACTTGTAAAGAACCCCAGTCTGACTGGGGCATGCAGTGTGGGCCGAAGCCCACCTGCATTAAGCACGACATTACTACCTCAGCTGTGTTGGGCAATGCAATGGGATATTTTTGTGTACCGCCGGTGGGTTCCAGGGAGCCACCCATGCTGTAGGTGCACACGGAGTTTTTAATACATCTGTACACTTCTAAAGAACCCCAGTCTGACTGGGGCATGCAGTGTGGGCCGAAGCCCACCTGTATTACGCACAACATTACTACCTCAGCTGTGTTGGGCAATGCAATGGGATATTTCTATGTACCGCCGGTGGCTTCCTGGCACCCACCCAGGCAGTGGGTCCACAGGGAATTATAAATGCATCTGTTTCCACTTATAAAGAAACCCAGTCTGACTGGGGCATGCAGTGTGGGCCGAAACCCACCTGCATTAACCCTTTCCAGTCCACTGTGTGACCTGTGAAGACATTAGGGTTTAAGGCTGTACAGCTCCGTTGTTGGTAGACGTCCGTCGGGGTTCTCTTACTGTATATTGCCAGCCTCTCTGCTGTCGGAGCCTATCCTACGTGTCAGCTCATGCAGTACTGGCTTTAGCCAGCATATAGCGCCGTTGTATAACGGCAGAAAAAGAGTAAGCCCCCTAGGAAAACCATATACAAATTGGATTGGAAAGGGTTAAGCACAACATTACTACCTCAGCTGTGTTGGGCAATGCAATGGGATATTTCTATGTACCGCCGGTGGCTTCCTGGCACCCACCCATGCTGTAGGTGCACACGGAGTTTTTACTACATCTGTACACTTATAAAGAACCCCAGTCAGACTGGGGCATGCAGTGTGGGCCGAAGCCCACCTGCATTAAGCACGACATTACTACCTCAGCTGTGTTGGGCAATGCAATGGGATATTTCTGTGTACCACCGGTGGGTTCCAGGGAGCCACCCATGCTGTGGGTCGACAGGGACTTCACAATAGGGAGTTGTACCTGCCTGTGTCTATGAATTAAAAAGCCCGGTCTGACTGGGGCATGCAGACACCTTGACAGAATGAATAGTGTGTGGCACATAGGTTCCCCATTGCTATGCCCACGTGTGCAGCTCCTGATGGCGGTGGCACAGGATTCTATTTCTCATTGCTTCTGTACAGCATTGTGGGCTATCGCTCCGCCACTTTTAAAGAGGGTCGCTGCCTAGCCGTGCCAACCTCTGCAGTGTGTGCCTGCGGTCCCTCGTCATGGCAGACGCAATTCTAAATAGACATGAGCGTGGTGTGGCATGAGGGCAGCTGAAGGCTGCCCAGGGACACTTTGGTGTGCGCTGTGGGGGGGAGGGGGGGCGGTTGGTCAGCATGTAACCCAGGAGAAGTGTCAGTGGAGTGTCATGCAGGCAGTGATTGTGCTTTGTTGGAGGTAGTGTGGTGCTTAGCAAAGGTATGCCATGCTAATGAGGGCTTTTCAGAAGTAAAAGTTGTTGGGAGGGGGGGGGGGGGCACTCTTGCCGGTATTGTGGCTTAATAGTGGGACCTGTGAACTTGAGATGCAGCCCAACATGTAGCCCCTCGCCTGCCCTATCCGTGACTGTGTCATTCCCATCACTTTCTTGAATTGCCCAGATTTTCACACATGAAAACCTTAGCGAGCATCGGCGAAATACAAAAATGTTCTGGTCGCCCATTGACTTCAATGGGGTTCGTTGTTCGAAACGAACCCTCGAGCATCACGGGAAGTTCGTTCCGAATAACGAACACCCGAACATTTTGGTGTTCGCTCATCTCTAATTATGACATCATAATGGAATTTTGCATTATGACATCATAATGGAATCTTACATTATGACATCATAATGGAATTTTGCATTATGACATCATAATGGAATTTTGCATTATGACATCATAATGGAATTTTACATTATGACATCATAATGGAATTTTGCATTATGACATCATAATGGAATGTTGCATTATGACATCATAATGGAATGTTACATTATGACATCATAATGGAATTTTGCATTATGACATCATAATGGAATTTTACATTATGACATCATAATGGAATTTTGCATTATGACATCATAATGGAATTTTACATTATGACATCATAATGGAATTTTGCATTATGACATCATAATGGAATTTTGCATTATGACATCATAATCGAATGTTACATTATGACATCATAATGGAATTTTGCATTATGACATCATAATGGAATGTTACATTATGACATCATAATGGAATTTTGCATTATGACATCATAATGGAATCTTACATTATGACATAATGGAATTTTGCATTATGACATCATAATGGAATCTTACATTATGACATCATAATGGAATTTTGCATTATGACATCATAATGGAATCTTACATTATGACATCATAATGGAATTTTGCATTATGACATCATAATGGAATGTTACATTATGACATCATAATAGAATTTTGCACTATGACATCATAATGGAATTTTACATTATGACATCATAATGGAATTTTAAATTATGACATCATAATGGAATTTTGCATTATGACATCATAATGGAATTTTGCATTATGACATCATAAGGGAATTTTACATTATGACATCATAATGGAATTTTGCATTATGGCATCATAATAGAATTTTACATTGTGACATCATAATCGAATTTTGCATTATGACATCATAATGGAATGTTACATTATGACATCATAATGGAATGTTACATTATGACATCATAATGGAATTTTACATTATGACATCATGGAATTTTGTATTATGACATCATAATGGAATGTTACATTATGACATCATGGAATTTTGTATTATGACATCATAATGGAATGTTACATTATGACATCATAATGGAATTTTGCATTATGACATCATAATGGAATTTTGCATTATGACATCATAATGGAATTTTGCATTATGACATCATAATGGAATTTTACATTATGACATCATAATGGAATGTTACATTATGACATCATAATGGAATTTTACATTATGACATCATAATGGAATTTTGCATTATGACATCATAATGGAACTTTACATTATGACATCATAATGGAATTTTGCATTATGACATCATAATGGAACTTTACATTATGACATCATAATGGAATGTTACATTATGACATCATAATGGAATTTTACATTATGACATCATAATGGAATTTTGCATTATGACATCATAATGGAATGTTGCATTATGACATCATAATGGAATTTTACATAATGACATCATAATGGAATTTTGCATTATGACATCATAATGGAATTTTGCATTATGACATCATAATGGAATGTTGCATTATGACATCATAATGGAATGTTACATTATGACATCATAATGGAATTTTGCATTATGACATCATAATGGAATGTTACATTATGACATCATAATGGAATTTTACATTATGACATCATAATGGAATTTTACATTATGACATCATAATGGAATTTTGCATTATGACATCATAATGGAATGTTACATTATGACATCATAATGGAATTTTACATTATGACATCATAATGGAATGTTACATTAGGACATCATAATGGAATGTTGCATTATGACATCATAATGGAATGTTACATTATGACATCATAATGGAATTTTACATTAGGACATCATAATGGAATGTTGCATTATGACATCATAATGGAATGTTACATTATGACATAATAATGGAATGTTGCATTATGACATCATAATGGAATTTTACATAATGACATCATAATGGAATTTTGCATTATGACATCATAATAGAATATTGCATTATGACATCATAATGGAATTTTGCATTATGACATCATAATGGAATGTTACATTATGACATCATAATGGAATTTTGCATTATGACATCATAATGGAATGTTACATTATGACATCATAATGGAATGTTGCATTATGACATCATAATGGAATGTTACATTATGACATCATAATGGAATTTTGCATTATGACATCATAATGGAATTTTGCATTATGACATCATAATGGAATGTTGCATTATGACTAGAGATGAGCGAACGTACTCGTTACGAGTACTTATGCACCCGAATACCGCGCTTTGCGAGTACTTCAGTACTCGCGCGCAAATATTCGGGGGGCGCCGGGGGGCGGGGAGAGGCGTGGCGGTGCGGGAGGTAGCAGCGGGGAACAGGGGGGAGCCCTCTCTCTCTCCCTCTCCCCCCCACTCCCCACTGCTACCCCCCGTGCTCCCACGGCGCCCCCCGAACTTTTTCGCCCGAGTACAGAAGTACTCGGAGTTCGCGGTGTTCGGGCGAAAAAGGGGCGTGGCCGAACACGTTTGCTCATCTCTAATTATGACATCATAATGGAATGTTACATTATGACATCATAATGGAATGTTGCATTATGACATCATAATGGAATGTTACATTATGACATCATAATGGAATTTTGCATTATGACATCATAATGGAATGTTACATTATGACATCATAATGGAATTTTGCATTATGACATCATAATGGAATGTTGCATTATGACATCATAATGGAATTTTGCATTATGACATCATAATGGAATGTTACATTATGACATCATAATGGAATTTTGCATTATGACATCATAATGGAATGTTACATTATGACATCATAATGGATTTTTACATTATGACATCATAATGGAATTTTACATTATGACATCATAATGGACTTTTGCATTATGACATCATAATGGAATTTTGCATTATGACATCATAATGGAAAGTTACATTATGACATCATAATGGAATTTGACATTATGACATCATAATGGAATTTTGCATTATGACATCATAATGGACTTTTGCATTATGACATCATAATGGAATTTTGCATTATGACATCATAATGGAATGTTACATTATGACATCATAATGGATTTTTACATTATGACATCATAATGGAATTTTACATTATGACATCATAATGGACTTTTGCATTATGACATCATAATGGAATTTTGCATTATGACATCATAATGGAAAGTTACATTATGACATCATAATGGAATTTGACATTATGACATCATAATGGAATTTTGCATTATGACATCATAATGGACTTTTGCATTATGACATCATAATGGAATTTTGCATTATGACATCATAATAGAATTTTACATTGTGACATCATAATCGAATTTTGCATTATGACATCATAATGGAATGTTACATTATGACATCATAATGGAATGTTACATTATGACATCATAATGGAATTTTACATTATGACATCATGGAATTTTGTATTATGACATCATAATGGAATGTTACATTATGACATCATAATGGCATTTTGCATTATGACATCATAATGGAACTTTGCATTATGACATCATAATGGAATGTTACATTATGACATCATAATGGAATTTTGCATTATGACATCATAATGGAGTTTTACATTATGACATCGTAATGGAATTTTGCATTATGACATCGTAATGGAATTTTACATTATGACATCATAATGGAATTTTGCATTATGACATCATAATGGAATGTTGCATTATGACATCATAATGGAATTTTGCATTATGACATCATAATGGAATTTTACATTATGACATCATAATGGAATTTTACATTATGACATCATAATGGAATTTTGCATTATGACATCATAATGGAATGTTGCATTATGACATCATAATGGAATGTTACATTATGACATCATAATGGAATTTTGCATTATGACATGATAATGGAATTTTCCATTATGACATCATAATGGAATTTTACATTATGACATCATAATGGAATTTTGCATTATGACATCATAATGGAATTTTACATTATGACATCATAATGGAATTTTGCATTATGACATCATAATGGAATCTTACATTATGACATAATGGAATTTTGCATTATGACATCATAATGGAATCTTACATTATGACATCATAATGGAATTTTGCATTATGACATCATAATGGAATCTTACATTATGACATCATAATGGAATTTTGCATTATGACATCATAATGGAATTTTGCATTATGACATCATAATGGAATTTTGCATTATGACATCATAATGGAATTTTACATTATGACATCATAATGGAATTTTGCATTATGACATCATAATGGAATGTTGCATTATGACATCATAATGGAATGTTACATTATGACATCATAATGGAATTTTGCATTATGACATCATAATGGAATTTTACATTATGACATCATAATGGAATTTTGCATTATGACATCATAATGGAATTTTACATTATGACATCATAATGGAATTTTGCATTATGACATCATAATGGAATTTTGCATTATGACATCATAATCGAATGTTACATTATGACATCATAATGGAATTTTGCATTATGACATCATAATGGAATGTTACATTATGACATCATAATGGAATTTTGCATTATGACATCATAATGGAATTTTGCATTATGACATCATAATGGAATCTTACATTATGACATAATGGAATTTTGCATTATGACATCATAATGGAATCTTACATTATGACATCATAATGGAATTTTGCATTATGACATCATAATGGAATCTTACATTATGACATCATAATGGAATTTTGCATTATGACATCATAATGGAATGTTACATTATGACATCATAATAGAATTTTGCACTATGACATCATAATGGAATTTTACATTATGACATCATAATGGAATTTTAAATTATGACATCATAATGGAATTTTGCATTATGACATCATAATGGAATTTTGCATTATGACATCATAAGGGAATTTTACATTATGACATCATAATGGAATTTTGCATTATGGCATCATAATAGAATTTTACATTGTGACATCATAATCGAATTTTGCATTATGACATCATAATGGAATGTTACATTATGACATCATAATGGAATGTTACATTATGACATCATAATGGAATTTTACATTATGACATCATGGAATTTTGTATTATGACATCATAATGGAATGTTACATTATGACATCATAATGGAATTTTGCATTATGACATCATAATGGAATTTTGCATTATGACATCATAATGGAATTTTACATTATGACATCATAATGGAATTTTGCATTATGACATCATAATGGAATTTTACATTATGACATCATAATGGAATGTTACATTATGACATCATAATGGAATTTTACATTATGACATCATAATGGAATTTTGCATTATGACATCATAATGGAACTTTACATTATTACATCATAATGGAATTTTGCATTATGACATCATAATGGAATGTTGCATTATGACATCATAATGGAATGTTACATTATGACATCATAATGGAATTTTGCATTATGACATCATAATGGAATTTTACATAATGACATCATAATGGAATTTTGCATTATGACATCATAATGGAATTTTACATAATGACATCATAATGGAATTTTGCATTATGACATCATAATAGAATATTGCATTATGACATCATAATGGAATTTTGCATTATAACATCATAATGGAATGTTACATTATGACATCATAATGGAATTTTACATTATGACATCATAATGGAATTTTACATTATGACATCATAATGGAATTTTGCATTATGACATCATAATGGAATGTTACATTATGACATCATAATGGAATTTTGCATTATGACATCATAATGGAATGTTGCATTATGACATCATAATGGAATTTTACATAATGACATCATAATGGAATTTTGCATTATGACATCATAATGGAATTTTGCATTATGACATCATAATGGAATGTTGCATTATGACATCATAATGGAATGTTACATTATGACATCATAATGGAATTTTGCATTATGACATCATAATGGAATGTTACATTATGACATCATAATGGAATTTTACATTATGACATCATAATGGAATTTTACATTATGACATCATAATGGAATTTTGCATTATGACATCATAATGGAATGTTACATTATGACATCATAATGGAATTTTACATTATGACATCATAATGGAATGTTACATTAGGACATCATAATGGAATGTTGCATTATGACATCATAATGGAATGTTACATTATGACATCATAATGGAATTTTACATTAGGACATCATAATGGAATGTTGCATTATGACATCATAATGGAATGTTACATTATGACATAATAATGGAATGTTGCATTATGACATCATAATGGAATTTTACATAATGACATCATAATGGAATTTTGCATTATGACATCATAATAGAATATTGCATTATGACATCATAATGGAATTTTGCATTATGACATCATAATGGAATGTTACATTATGACATCATAATGGAATTTTGCATTATGACATCATAATGGAATGTTACATTATGACATCATAATGGAATGTTGCATTATGACATCATAATGGAATGTTACATTATGACATCATAATGGAATTTTGCATTATGACATCATAATGGAATTTTGCATTATGACATCATAATGGAATGTTGCATTATGACTAGAGATGAGCGAACGTACTCGTTACGAGTACTTATGCACCCGAATACCGCGCTTTGCGAGTACTTCAGTACTCGCGCGCAAATATTCGGGGGGCGCCGGGGGGCGGGGAGAGGCGTGGCGGTGCGGGAAGGTAGCAGCGGGGAACAGGGGGGAGCCCTCTCTCTCTCCCTCTCCCCCCCACTCCCCACTGCTACCCCCCGTGCTCCCACGGCGCCCCCCGAACTTTTTCGCCCGAGTACGGAAGTACTCGGAGTTCGCGGTGTTCGGGCGAAAAAGGGGCGTGGCCGAACACGTTTGCTCATCTCTAATTATGACATCATAATGGAATGTTACATTATGACATCATAATGGAATGTTGCATTATGACATCATAATGGAATGTTACATTATGACATCATAATGGAATTTTGCATTATGACATCATAATGGAATGTTACATTATGACATCATAATGGAATTTTGCATTATGACATTATAATGGAATGTTGCATTATGACATCATAATGGAATTTTGCATTATGACATCATAATGGAATGTTACATTATGACATCATAATGGAATTTTGCATTATGACATCATAATGGAATGTTACATTATGACATCATAATGGATTTTTACATTATGACATCATAATGGAATTTTACATTATGACATCATAATGGACTTTTGCATTATGACATCATAATGGAATTTTGCATTATGACATCATAATGGAAAGTCACATTATGACATCATAATGGAATTTGACATTATGACATCATAATGGAATTTTGCATTATGACATCATAATGGAATTTTGCATTATGACATCATAATGGACTTTTGCATTATGACATCATAATGGAATTTTGCATTATGACATCATAATAGAATTTTACATTGTGACATCATAATCGAATTTTGCATTATGACATCATAATGGAATGTTACATTATGACATCATAATGGAATGTTACACTATGACATCATAATGGAATTTTACATTATGACATCATGGAATTTTGTATTATGACATCATAATGGAATGTTACATTATGACATCATAATGGCATTTTGCATTATGACATCATAATGGAACTTTGCATTATGACATCATAATGGAATGTTACATTATGACATCATAATGGAATTTTGCATTATGACATCATAATGGAGTTTTACATTATGACATCGTAATGGAATTTTGCATTATGACATCGTAATGGAATTTTACATTATGACATCATAATGGAATTTTGCATTATGACATCATAATGGAATGTTGCATTATGACATTATAATGGAATTTTGCATTATGACATCATAATGGAATTTTACATTATGACATCATAATGGAATTTTACATTATGACATCATAATGGAATTTTGCATTATGACATCATAATGGAATGTTGCATTATGACATCATAATGGAATGTTACATTATGACATCATAATGGAATTTTGCATTATGACATCATAATGGAATGTTACATTATGACATCATAATGGAATTTTACATTATGACATCATAATGGAATTTTACATTATGACATCATAATGGAATTTTGCATTATGACATCATAATGGAATGTTACATTATGACATCATAATGGAATTTTGCATTATGACATCATAATGGAATTTTGTATTATGACAGAATAATGGAATTTTACATTATGACATCATAATGGAATTTTGCATTATGACATCATAATGGAATGTTACATTATGACATCATAATGGAATTTTGCATTATGACATCATAATGGAATTTTGCATTATGACATCATAATGGAATTTTGCATTATGACATCATAATGGAATTTTACATTATGACATCATAATGGAATGTTACATTATGACATCATAATGGAATTTTACATTATGACATCATAATGGAATTTTGCATTATGACATCATAATGGAACTTTACATTATGACATCATAATGGAATTTTGCATTATGACATCATAATGGAACTTTGCATTATGACATCATAATGGAATGTTACATTATGACATCACAATGGAATTTTGCATTATGACATCATAATGGAGTTTTACATTATGACATCGTAATGGAATTTTGCATTATGACATCGTAATGGAATTTTACATTATGACATCATAATGGAATTTTGCATTATGACATCATAATGGAATGTTGCATTATGACATCATAATGGAATTTTGCATTATGACATCATAATGGAATTTTACATTATGACATCATAATGGAATTTTACATTATGACATCATAATGGAATTTTACATTATGACATCATAATGGAATTTTGCATTATGACATCATAATGGAATGTTGCATTATGACATCATAATGGAATGTTACATTATGACATCATAATGGAATTTTGCATTATGACATCATAATGGAATGTTACATTATGACATCATAATGGAATTTTACATTATGACATCATAATGGAATTTTACATTATGACATCATAATGGAATTTTGCATTATGACATCATAATGGAATGTTACATTATGACATCATAATGGAATTTTGCATTATGACATCATAATGGAATTTTGTATTATGACAGAATAATGGAATTTTACATTATGACATCATAATGGAATTTTGCATTATGACATCATAATGGAATGTTACATTATGACATCATAATGGAATTTTGCATTATGACATCATAATGGAATTTTGCATTATGACATCATAATGGAATTTTGCATTATGACATCATAATGGAATGTTGCATTATGACATCATAATGGAATGTTACATTATGACATCATAATGGAATTTTACATTATGACATCATAATGGAATTTTACATTATGACATCATAATGGAATTTTGCATTATGACATCATAATGGAATGTTACATTATGACATCATAATGGAATTTTACATTATGACATCATAATGGAATGTTACATTAGGACATCATAATGGAATGTTGCATTATGACATCATAATGGAATGTTACATTATGACATCATAATGGAATTTTACATTAGGACATCATAATGGAATGTTGCATTATGACATCATAATGGAATGTTACATTATGACATAATAATGGAATGTTGCATTATGACATCATAATGGAATTTTACATAATGACATCATAATGGAATTTTGCATTATGACATCATAATAGAATATTGCATTATGACATCATAATGGAATTTTGCATTATGACATCATAATGGAATGTTACATTATGACATCATAATGGAATTTTGCATTATGACATCATAATGGAATGTTACATTATGACATCATAATGGAATGTTGCATTATGACATCATAATGGAATGTTACATTATGACATCATAATGGAATTGTGCATTATGACATCATAATGGAATTTTGCATTATGACATCATAATGGAATGTTGCATTATGACTAGAGATGAGCGAACGTACTCGTTACGAGTACTTATGCACCCGAATACCGCGCTTTGCGAGTACTTCAGTACTCGCGCGCAAATATTCGGGGGGCGCCGGGGGGCGGGGAGAGGCGTGGCGGTGCGGGAGGTAGCAGCGGGGAACAGGGGGGAGCCCTCTCTCTCTCCCTCTCCCCCCCACTCCCCACTGCTACCCCCCGTGCTCCCACGGCGCCCCCCGAACTTTTTCGCCCGAGTACGGAAGTACTCGGAGTTCGCGGTGTTCGGGCGAAAAAGGGGCGTGGCCGAACACGTTTGCTCATCTCTAATTATGACATCATAATGGAATGTTACATTATGACATCATAATGGAATGTTGCATTATGACATCATAATGGAATGTTACATTATGACATCATAATGGAATTTTGCATTATGACATCATAATGGAATTTTGCATTATGACATCATAATGGAATCTTACATTACGACATCATAATGGAATTTTGCATTATGATATCATAATGGAATGTTACATTATGACATCATAATGGAATTTTGCATTATGACATCATCATGGAATTTTACATTATGGCATCATAATGGAGTTTTACATTATGACATCATAATGGAGTTTTACATTATGACATCATAATGGAATTTTGCATTATGGCATCATAATGGAGTTTTACATTATGACATCATAATGGAATTTTGCATTATGACATCATAATGGAATTTTGCATTATGACATCATAATGGAATTTTGCATTATGACATCATAATGGAATGTTACATTATGACATCATAATGGAATTTTGCATTATGACATCATAATGGAATGTTGCATTATGACATCATAATGGAATTTTACATAATGACATCATAATGGAATTTTGCATTATGACATCATAATGGAATTTTGCATTATGACATCATAATGGAATGTTGCATTATGACATCATAATGGAATGTTACATTATGACATCATAATGGAATTTTGCATTATGACATCATAATGGAATGTTACATTATGACATCATAATGGAATTTTACATTATGACATCATAATGGAATTTTACACTATGACATCATAATGGAATGTTACATTATGACATCATAATGGAATTTTGCATTATGACATCATAATGGAATTTTACATTATGACATCATAATGGAATTTTGCATTATGACATCATAATGGAATTTTACATTATGACATCATAATGGAATTTTGCATTATGACATCATAATGGAATGTTGCATTATGACATCATAATGGAATGTTACATTATGACATCATAATGGAATTTTGCATTATGACATCATAATGGAATTTTACATTATGACATCATAATGGAATTTTGCATTATGACATCATAATGGAATTTTACATTATGACATCATAATGGAATTTTGCATTATGACATCATAATGGAATTTTGCATTATGACATCATAATCGAATGTTACATTATGACATCATAATGGAATTTTGCATTATGACATCATAATGTAATGTTACATTATGACATCATAATGGAATTTTGCATTATGACATCATAATGGAATCTTACATTATGACATCATAATGGAATTTTGCATTATGATATCATAATGGAATGTTACATTATGACATCATAATGGAATTTTGCATTATGACATCATCATGGAATTTTACATTATGACATCATAATGGAATTTTGCATTATGGCATCATAATGGAGTTTTACATTATGACATCATAATGGAATTTTGCATTATGACATCATAATGGAATGTTACATTATGACATCATAATGGAATTTTGCATTATGACATCATAATGGAATTTTGCATTATGACATCATAATGGAATGTTACATTATGACATCATAATGGAATTTTGCATTATGACATCATAATGGAATGTTGCATTATGACATCATAATGGAATTTTACATTATGACATCATAATGGAATTTTACATTATGACATCATAATGGAATTTTGCATTATGACATCATAATGGAATTTCGCATTATGACATCATAATGGAATATTACATTATGACATCATAATGGAATTTTACATTATGACATCATAATGGAATTTTGCATTATGACATCATAATGGAATTTTGCATTATGACATCATAATGGAATGTTACATTATGACAACATAATGGAATGTTACATTATGACATCATAATGGAATTTTGCATTATGACATCATAATGGAATGTTACATTATGACATCATAAATGAATTTTACATTATGACATCATAATGGAATTTTACATTATGACATCATAATGGAATTTTGCATTATGACATCATAATGGAATGTTACATTATGACATCATAATGGAATTTTGCATTATGACATCATAATGGAATTTTGTATTATGACAGCATAATAGAATTTTACATTATGACATCATAATGGAATTTTGCATTATGACATCATAATGGAATGTTACATTATGACATCATAATGGAATTTTGCATTATGACATCATAATGGAATGTTACATTATGACATCATAATGGAATTTTACATTAGGACATCATAATGGAATGTTGCATTATGACATCATAATGGAATGTTGCATTATGACATCATAATGGAATGTTACATTATGACATCATAATGGAATGTTGCATTATGACATCATAATGGAATGTTACATTATGACATCATAATGGAATTTTGCATTATGACATCATAATGGAATTTTGCATTATGACATCATAATGGAATGTTGCATTATGACTAGAGATGAGCGAACGTACTCGTTACGAGTACTTACGCACCCGAATACCGCGCTTTGCGAGTACTTCAGTACTCGCGCGCAAATATTCGGGGGGCGCCGGGGGGCGGGGAGAGGCGTGGCGGTGCGGGGGGTAGCAGCGGGGAACAGGGGGGAGCCCTCTCTCTCTCCCTCTCCCCCCCCACTCCCCACTGCTACCCCCCGTGCCGCCACGGCGCCCCCCGAACTTTTTCGCCCGAGTACGGAAGTACTCGGAGTTCGCGGTGTTCGGGCGAAAAAGGGGCGTTGCCGTACACGTTCGCTCATCTCTAATTATGACATCATAATGGAATGTTACATTATGACATCATAATGGAATGTTGCATTATGACATCATAATGGAATGTTGCATTATGACATCATAATGGAATGTTACATTATGACATCATAATGGATTTTTACATTATGACATCATAATGGAATTTTGCATTATGACATCATAATGGAATTTCGCATTATGACATCATAATGGAATTTTACATTATGACATCATAAAGGAGTTTAACATTATGACATCATAATGGAGTTTTGCATTATGACATCATAATGGAATTTTGCATTATGACATCATAATGGAAAGTTACATTATGACATCATAATGGAATTTGACATTATGACATCATAATGGTATTTGACATTATGACATCATAATGGAATTTTGCATTATGACATCATAATGGAAAGTTACATTATGACATCATAATGGAATTTTACATTATGACATCATAATGGAATTTTACATTATGACATCATAATGGAATTTTGCATTATGACATCATAATGGAATTTTGCATTATGACATAATGGAATTTAACATTATGACATCATAATGGAATGTTACATTATGACATCATAATGGAACGTTACATTATGACATTATAATGGAACTTTACATTATGACATCATAATGGAATTTTACATTATGACATCATAATGGAATTTTGCATTATGACATCATAATGGAATTTTGCATTATGACATCATAATGGAAAGTTACATTATGACATCATAATGGAATTTTACATTATGACATCATAATGGAATTTTACATTATGACATCATAATGGAATTTTACATTATGACATCATAATGGAATTTTGCATTATGACATCATAATGGAATTTTGCATTATGACATGATAATGGAATTTTCCATTATGACATCATAATGGAATTTTACATTATGACATCATAATGGAATTTTGCATTATGACATCATAATGGAATTTTACATTATGACATCATAATGGAATTTTGCATTATGACATCATAATGGAATCTTACATTATGACATAATGGAATTTTGCATTATGACATCATAATGGAATCTTACATTATGACATCATAATGGAATTTTGCATTATGACATCATAATGGAATCTTACATTATGACATCATAATGGAATTTTGCATTATGACATCATAATGGAATTTTGCATTATGACATCATAATGGAATTTTACATTATGACATCATAATGGAATTTTGCATTATGACATCATAATGGAATGTTGCATTATGACATCATAATGGAATGTTACATTATGACATCATAATGGAATTTTGCATTATGACATCATAATGGAATTTTACATTATGACATCATAATGGAATTTTGCATTATGACATCATAATGGAATTTTACATTATGACATCATAATGGAATTTTGCATTATGACATCATAATCGAATGTTACATTATGACATCATAATGGAATTTTGCATTATGACATCATAATGGAATGTTACATTATGACATCATAATGGAATTTTGCATTATGACATCATAATGGAATCTTACATTATGACATCATAATGGAATTTTGCATTATGACATCATAATGGAAGCTTACATTATGACATCATAATGGAATTTTGCATTATGACATCATAATGGAATGTTACATTATGACATCATAATAGAATTTTGCACTATGACATCATAATGGAATTTTACATTATGACATCATAATGGAATTTTAAATTATGACATCATAATGGAATTTTGCATTATGACATCATAATGGAATTTTGCATTATGACATCATAAGGGAATTTTACATTATGACATCATAATGGAATTTTGCATTATGACATCATGGAACTTTACATTATGACATCATAATGGAATTTTGCATTATGACATCATAATGGAACTTTACATTATGACATCATAATGTAATTTTACATTATGACATCATAATGTAATTTTGCATTATGACATCATAATGGAATGTTACATTACGACATCATAATGGAATTTTGCATTATGACATCATAATGGAATCTTACATTATGACATCATAATGGAATTTTGCATTATGATATCATAATGGAATTTTACATTATGACATCATAATGGAATTTTGCATTATGACATCATAATGGAATCTTACATTATGACATAATGGAATTTTGCATTATGACATCATAATGGAATCTTACATTATGACATCATAATGGAATTTTGCATTATGACATCATAATGGAATCTTACATTATGACATCATAATGGAATTTTGCATTATGACATCATAATGGAATTTTGCATTATGACATCATAATGGAATTTTACATTATGACATCATAATGGAATTTTGCATTATGACATCATAATGGAATGTTGCATTATGACATCATAATGGAATGTTACATTATGACATCATAATGGAATTTTGCATTATGACATCATAATGGAATTTTACATTATGACATCATAATGGAATTTTGCATTATGACATCATAATGGAATTTTACATTATGACATCATAATGGAATTTTGCATTATGACATCATAATGGAATTTTGCATTATGACATCATAATCGAATGTTACATTATGACATCATAATGGAATTTTGCATTATGACATCATAATGGAATGTTACATTATGACATCATAATGGAATTTTGCATTATGACATCATAATGGAATCTTACATTATGACATAATGGAATTTTGCATTATGACATCATAATGGAATCTTACATTATGACATCATAATGGAATTTTGCATTATGACATCATAATGGAATCTTACATTATGACATCATAATGGAATTTTGCATTATGACATCATAATGGAATGTTACATTATGACATCATAATAGAATTTTGCACTATGACATCATAATGGAATTTTACATTATGACATCATAATGGAATTTTAAATTATGACTTCATAATGGAATTTTGCATTATGACATCATAATGGAATTTTGCATTATGACATCATAAGGGAATTTTACATTATGACATCATAATGGAATTTTGCATTATGACATCATGGAACTTTACATTATGACATCATAATGGAATTTTGCATTATGACATCATAATGGAACTTTACATTATGACATCATAATGTAATTTTACATTATGACATCATAATGTAATTTTGCATTATGACATCATAATGGAATGTTACATTACGACATCATAATGGAATTTTGCATTATGACATCATAATGGAATCTTACATTATGACATCATAATGGAATTTTGCATTATGATATCATAATGGAATCTTACATTATGACATCATAATGGAATTTTGCATTATGACATCATCATGGAATTTTACATTATGGCATCATAATGGAGTTTTACATTATGACATCATAATGGAGTTTTACATTATGACATCATAATGGAATTTTGCATTATGGCATCATAATGGAGTTTTACATTATGACATCATAATGGAATTTTGCATTATGACATCATAATGGAATTTTGCATTATGACATCATAATGGAATTTTGCATTATGACATCATAATGGAATTTTACATTATGACATCATAATGGAATGTTACATTATGACATCATAATGGAATTTTACATTAGGACATCATAATGGAATGTTGCATTATGACATCATAATGGAATGTTACATTATGACATCATAATGGAATTTTACATTAGGACATCATAATGGAATGTTGCATTATGACATCATAATTGAATGTTACATTATGACATAATAATGGAATGTTGCATTATGACATAATAATGGAATGTTGCATTATGACATCATAATGGAATTTTACATAATGACATCATAATGGAATTTTGCATTATGACATAATAGAATATTGCATTATGACATCATAATGGAATTTTGCATTATGACATCATAATGGAATTTTGCATTATGACATCATAATGGAATGTTACATTATGACATCATAATGGAATTTTGCATTATGACATCATAATGGAATTTTACATTATGACATCATAATGGAATTTTGCATTATGACATCATAATGGAATGTTACATTATGACATCATAATGGAATTTTGCATTATGACATCTTAATGGAATGTTGCATTATGACATCATAATGGAATGTTACATTATGACATCATAATGGAATGTTGCATTATGACATCATAATGGAATGTTACATTATGACATCATAATGGAATTTTGCATTATGACATCATAATTGAATTTTGCATTATGACATCATAATGGAATGTTGCATTATGACTAGAGATGAGCGAACGTACTCGTTACGAGTACTTATGCACCCGAATACCGCGCTTTGCGAGTACTTCAGTACTCGCGCGCAAATATTCGGGGGGCGCCGGGGGGCGGGGAGAGGCGTGGCGGTGCGGGGGGTAGCAGCGGGGAACAGGGGGAGCCCTCTCTCTCCCTCTCCCCCCCACTCCCCACTGCTACCCCCCGTGCTCCCACGGCGCCCCCCGAACTTTTTCGCCCGAGTACGGAAGTACTCGGAGTTCGCGGTGTTCGGGCGAAAAAGGGGCGTGGCCGAACACGTTTGCTCATCTCTAATTATGACATCATAATGGAATGTTACATTATGACATCATAATGGAATGTTGCATTATGACATCAGAATGGAATGTTGCATTATGACATCATAATGGAATGTTGCATTATGACATCATAATGGAATGTTACATTATGACATCATAATGGAATTTTGCATTATGACATCATAATGGAATGTTACATTATGACATCATAATGGAATTTTGCATTATGACATCATAATGGAATGTTGCATTATGACATCATAATGGAATTTTGCATTATGACATCATAATGAAATGTTACATTATGACATCATAATGGATTTTTACATTATGACATCATAATGGAATTTTACATTATGACATCATAATGGACTTTTGCATTATGACATCATAATGGAATTTTGCATTATGACATCATAATGGAAAGTTACATTATGACATCATAATGGAATTTGACATTATGACATCATAATGGAATTTTGCATTATGACATCATAATGGAATTTTGCATTATGACATCATAATGGACTTTTGCATTATGACATCATAATGGAATTTTGCATTATGACATTATAATAGAATTTTACATTGTGACATCATAATCGAATTTTGCATTATGACATCATAATGGAATGTTACATTATGACATCATAATGGAATGTTACATTATGACATCATAATGGAATTTTACATTATGACATCATGGAATTTTGTATTATGACATCATAATGGAATGTTACATTATGACATCATGGAATTTTGTATTATGACATCATAATGGAATGTTACATTATGACATCATAATGGAATTTTGCATTATGACATCATAATGGAATTTTGCATTATGACATCATAATGGAATTTTACATTATGACATCATAATGGAATTTTGCATTATGACATCATAATGGAATTTTACATTATGACATCATAATGGAATGTTACATTATGACATCATAATGGAATTTTACATTATGACATCATAATGGAATTTTGCATTATGACATCATAATGGAACTTTACATTATGACATCATAATGGAATTTTGCATTATGACATCATAATGGAACTTTACATTATGACATCATAATGGAATGTTACATTATGACATCATAATGGAATTTTACATTATGACATCATAATGGAATTTTGCATTATGACATCATAATGGAATGTTACATTATGACATCATAATGGAATTTTGCATTATGACATCATAATGGAATGTTGCATTATGACATCATAATGGAATTTTACATAATGACATCATAATGGAATTTTGCATTATGACATCATAATGGAATTTTGCATTATGACATCATAATGGAATGTTGCATTATGACATCATAATGGAATGTTACATTATGACATCATAATAGAATATTGCATTATGACATCATAATGGAATTTTGCATTATGACATCATAATGGAATGTTACATTATGACATCATAATGGAATTTTACATTATGATATCATAATGGAATTTTACATTATGACATCATAATGGAATTTTACATTATGACATCATAATGGAATTTTGCATTATGACATCATAATGGAATGTTACATTATGACATCATAATGGAATTTTGCATTATGACATCATAATGGAATGTTGCATTATGACATCATAATGGAATTTTACATAATGACATCATAATGGAATTTTGCATTATGACATCATAATGGAATTTTGCATTATGACATCATAATGGAATGTTGCATTATGACATCATAATGGAATGTTACATTATGACATCATAATGGAATTTTGCATTATGACATCATAATGGAATGTTACATTATGACATCATAATGGAATTTTACATTATGACATCATAATGGAATTTTACATTATGACATCATAATGGAATTTTGCATTATGACATCATAATGGAATGTTACATTATGACATCATAATGGAATTTTACATTATGACATCATAATGGAATCTTACATTATGACATCATAATGGAATTTTACATTATGACATCATAATGGAATTTTACACTATGACATCATAATGGAATGTTACATTATGACATCATAATGGAATTTTACATTATGACATCATAATGGAATTTTGCATTATGACATCATAATGGAATGTTGCATTATGACATCATAATGGAATGTTACATTATGACATCATAATGGAATTTTGCACTATGACATCATAATGGAATTTTACATTATGACATCATAATGGAATTTTAAATTATGACATCATAATGGAATTTTGCATTATGACATCATAATGGAATTTTGCATTATGACATCATAATGGAATTTTGCATTATGACATCATAATGGAATTTTACATTATGACATCATAATGGAATTTTGCATTATGACATCATGGAACTTTACATTATGACATCATAATGGAATTTTGCATTATGACATCATAATGGAACTTTACATTATGACATCATAATGTAATTTTACATTATGACATCATAATGTAATTTTGCATTATGACATCATAATGGAATGTTACATTACGACATCATAATGGAATTTTGCATTATGACATCATAATGGAATCTTACATTATGACAACATAATGGAATTTTGCATTATGATATCATAATGGAATGTTACATTATGACATCATAATGGAATTTTGCATTATGACATCATCATGGAATTTTACATTATGACATCATAATGGAATTTTGCATTATGACATCATAATGGAATTTTACATTATGACATCATAATGGAATTTTGCATTATGACATCATGGAACTTTACATTATGACATCATAATGGAATTTTGCATTATGACATCATAATGGAATTTTGCATTATGACATCATAATGGAACTTTACATTATGACATCATAATGTAATTTTACATTATGACATCATAATGGAATTTTGCATTATGACATCATAATGGAATGTTACATTACGACATCATAATGGAATTTTGCATTATGACATCATAATGGAATCTTACATTATGACATCATAATGGAATTTTGCATTATGATATCATAATGGAATGTTACATTATGACATCATAATGGAATTTTGCATTATGACATCATCATGGAATTTTACATTATGGCATCATAATGGAGTTTTACATTATGACATCATAATGGAGTTTTACATTATGACATCATAATGGAATTTTGCATTATGGCATCATAATGGAGTTTTACATTATGACATCATAATGGAATTTTGCATTATGACATCATAATGGAATTTTGCATTATGACATCATAATGGAATTTTGCATTATGACATCATAATGGAATGTTACATTATGACATCATAATGGAATTTTGCATTATGACATCATAATGGAATGTTGCATTATGACATCATAATGGAATTTTACATAATGACATCATAATGGAATTTTGCATTATGACATCATAATGGAATTTTGCATTATGACATCATAATGGAATGTTGCATTATGACATCATAATGGAATGTTACATTATGACATCATAATGGAATTTTGCATTATGACATCATAATGGAATGTTACATTATGACATCATAATGGAATTTTACATTATGACATCATAATGGAATTTTACACTATGACATCATAATGGAATGTTACATTATGACATCATAATGGAATTTTGCATTATGACATCATAATGGAATTTTACATTATGACATCATAATGGAATTTTGCATTATGACATCATAATGGAATGTTGCATTATGACATCATAATGGAATGTTACATTATGACATCATAATGGAATTTTGCATTATGACATCATAATGGAATTTTACATTATGACATCATAATGGAATTTTGCATTATGACATCATAATGGAATTTTACATTATGACATCATAATGGAATTTTGCATTATGACATCATAATGGAATTTTGCATTATGACATCATAATCGAATGTTACATTATGACATCATAATGGAATTTTGCATTATGACATCATAATGGAATGTTACATTATGACATCATAATGGAATTTTGCATTATGACATCATAATGGAATCTTACATTATGACATCATAATGGAATTTTGCATTATGATATCATAATGGAATGTTACATTATGACATCATAATGGAATTTTGCATTATGACATCATCATGGAATTTTACATTATGACATCATAATGGAATTTTGCATTATGGCATCATAATGGAGTTTTACATTATGACATCATAATGGAATTTTGCATTATGACATCATAATGGAATGTTACATTATGACATCATAATGGAATTTTGCATTATGACATCATAATGGAATTTTGCATTATGACATCATAATGGAATGTTACATTATGACATCATAATGGAATTTTGCATTATGACATCATAATGGAATGTTGCATTATGACATCATAATGGAATTTTACATTATGACATCATAATGGAATTTTGCATTATGACATCATAATGGAATTTCGCATTATGACATCATAATGGAATTTTACATTATGACATCATAATGGAATTTTACATTATGACATCATAATGGAATTTTGCATTATGACATCATAATGGAATTTTGCATTATGACATCATAATGGAATGTTACATTATGACAACATAATGGAATGTTACATTATGACATCATAATGGAATTTTGCATTATGACATCATAATGGAATGTTACATTATGACATCATAATGGAATTTTGCATTATGACATCATAATGGAATGTTACATTATGACATCATAATGGAATTTTGCATTATGACATCATAATGGAATGTTACATTATGACATCATAAATGAATTTTACATTATGACATCATAATGGAATGTTACATTATGACATCATAATGGAATTTTGCATTATGACATCATAATGGAATGTTACATTATGACATCATAATGGAATTTTGCATTATGACATCATAATGGAATTTTGTATTATGACAGCATAATAGAATTTTACATTATGACATCATAATGGAATTTTGCATTATGACATCATAATGGAATGTTACATTATGACATCATAATGGAATTTTGCATTATGACATCATAATGGAATGTTACATTATGACATCATAATGGAATTTTACATTAGGACATCATAATAGAATGTTGCATTATGACATCATAATGGAATGTTGCATTATGACATCATAATGGAATGTTACATTATGACATCATAATGGAATGTTGCATTATGACATCATAATGGAATGTTACATTATGACATCATAATGGAATTTTGCATTATGACATCATAATGGAATTTTGCATTATGACATCATAATGGAATGTTGCATTATGACTAGAGATGAGCGAACGTACTCGTTACGAGTACTTACGCACCCGAATACCGCGCTTTGCGAGTACTTCAGTACTCGCGCGCAAATATTCGGGGGGCGCCGGGGGGCGGGGAGAGGCGTGGCGGTGCGGGGGGTAGCAGCGGGGAACAGGGGGGAGCCCTCTCTCTCTCCCTCTCCCCCCCACTCCTCACTGCTACCCCCCGTGCCGCCACGGCGCCCCCCGAACTTTTTCGCCCGAGTACGGAAGTACTCGGAGTTCGCGGTGTTCGGGCGAAAAAGGGGCGTGGCCGAACACGTTCGCTCATCTCTAATTATGACATCATAATGGAATGTTACATTATGACATCATAATGGAATGTTGCATTATGACATCATAATGGAATGTTGCATTATGACATCATAATGGAATGTTACATTATGACATCATAATGGATTTTTACATTATGACATCATAATGGAATTTTGCATTATGACATCATAATGGAATTTCGCATTATGACATCATAATGGAATTTTACATTATGACATCATAAAGGAGTTTAACATTATGACATCATAATGGAGTTTTGCATTATGACATCATAATGGAATTTTGCATTATGACATCATAATGGAAAGTTACATTATGACATCATAATGGAATTTGACATTATGACATCATAATGGTATTTGACATTATGACATCATAATGGAATTTTGCATTATGACATCATAATGGAAAGTTACATTATGACATCATAATGGAATTTTACATTATGACATCATAATGGAATTTTACATTATGACATCATAATGGAATTTTGCATTATGACATCATAATGGAATTTTGCATTATGACATAATGGAATTTAACATTATGACATCATAATGGAATGTTACATTATGACATC
Source organism: Eleutherodactylus coqui (assembly GCF_035609145.1). Lineage (NCBI taxonomy): Eukaryota > Metazoa > Chordata > Amphibia > Anura > Eleutherodactylidae > Eleutherodactylus > Eleutherodactylus coqui. The sequence continues at coordinate 461,371 of NW_027102118.1, read as the reverse complement.
ATAATGGAACGTTACATTATGACATTATAATGGAACTTTACATTATGACATCATAATGGAATTTTACATTATGACATCATAATGGAATTTTGCATTATGACATCATAATGGAATTTTGCATTATGACATCATAATGGAAAGTTACATTATGACATCATAATGGAATTTTACATTATGACATCATAATAGAATTTTACATTATGACATCATAATGGAATTTTACATTATGACATCATAATGGAATTTTGCATTATGACATCATAATGGAATTTTACATTATGACATCATAATGGAATTTTGCATTATGACATCATAATGGAATTTTACATTATGACATCATAATGGAATTTTGCATTATGACATCATAATGGAATCTTACATTATGACATAATGGAATTTTGCATTATGACATCATAATGGAATCTTACATTATGACTAGAGATGAGCGAACGCGTTCGTCCGAGCTTGATATTCGTGCGAATATTAGGGTGTTCGGGATGTTCGTTATTCGTAACGAACACCATGCGGTGTTCTGGTTACTTTCACTTCCTTCCCTGAGACGTTTGCGCGCTTTTCTGGCCAATTGAAAGACAGGGAAGGCATTACAACTTCCCCCTGCAACGTTTAAGCCCTATACCACCCCCCTGCTGTGAGTGGCTGGGGAGATCAGGTGTTCGCCTAATATAAAAGTCGGCCCCTCCCGCGGCTCGCCTCAGATGCGGTGTGAGTTAGATGAGGGACAGTGCTGTTTATACCGGAGCTGCTGTAGGGAAAGAATTGGTAGTTAGTGTAGGCTTCAAGACCCCCCAAAGGTCCTTATTAGGGCCACTGATAGCTGTGTGTTGGCTGCTGTTAGCAGTGGCATTTTTTTTTCTTCTCAAAATCGCCTCTGCAGACCGTTGCACCTGGCATTAGGGACAGAAGTGCTGCATAGGCAGGGAGAGTGTTAGGAGTGAGTGTAGCCTTCAAGAACCTCAACGGTCCTTTCTAGGGCCATATTTATCCGTGTGCAGTACTGTCCAGGCTGCTGTTGGCTGTGCTGCATTTTTTTTGGGCTTCTCAAAATCGCCTCTGCAGAGCATTCCACCCTCCATTGATACTGCAGGGAAAGAATTGTATAGGCAGGGCCACAACACAGTTATTATTCATAGAATATACGCAGTGCTGCCTTTTGGTGGGAAAAAACTGAAAACAAATCAATTTGTCCAGCCTCTGTCCGTCCTAACGCCTGTGGACACGTGTGAGCTGCGTGAAAAACATTGCTAAATCATACGCACCCAGCTACGCTTTACTGCTGGCTTCGCCATTTGCTTTCCTTAATTGGGAAAAAAAATACCTGCTCTGCCAGAGTTATAATAACTCTGCTACCCTCACGTTCTGTGACACATAAGCAGGGACACAGCACAGTTATTAAACTTCTCATGTTCATTGAATATACGCAGTGCTGCCTTTTGGTGGGAAAAAACTGAAAACAAATCTATTTGTCCAGCCTCTGTCCGTCCTTACGGGCGGTGGAGACGTGTGAGCTGCGTGAAGAACAGTGCTAAATCATACGCACCCAGCTACGCTTTACTGCTGGCTTCGCCATTTGCTTTCCTTAATTGGGAAAAAAAATACCTGCTCTGCCAGAGTTATAATAACTCTGCTACCCTCACGTTCTGTGACACATAAGCAGGGACACAGCACAGTTATTAAACTTCTCATGTTCATTGAATATACGCAGTGCTGCCTTTTGGTGGGAAAAAACTGAAAACAAATCTATTTGTCCAGCCTCTGTCCGTCCTTACGGGCGGTGGAGACGTGTGAGCTGCGTGAAGAACAGTGCTAAATCATACGCACCCAGCTACGCTTTACTGCTGGCTTCGCCATTTGCTTTCCTTAATTGGGAAAAAAAATACCTGCTCTGCCAGAGTTATAATAACTCTGCTACCCTCACGTTCTGTGACACATAAGCAGGGACACAGCACAGTTATTAAACTTCTCATGTTCATTGAATATACGCAGTGCTGCCTTTTGGTGGGAAAAAACTGAAAACAAATCTATTTGTCCAGCCTCTGTCCGTCCTTACGGGCGGTGGAGACGTGTGAGCTGCGTGAAGAACAGTGCTAAATCATACGCACCCAGCTACGCTTTACTGCTGGCTTCGCCATTTGCTTTCCTTAATTGGGAAAAAAAATACCTGCTCTGCCAGAGTTATAATAACTCTGCTACCCTCACGTTCTGTGACACATAAGCAGGGACACAGCACAGTTATTAAACTTCTCATGTTCATTGAATATACGCAGTGCTGCCTTTTGGTGGGAAAAAACTGAAAACAAATCTATTTGTCCAGCCTCTGTCCGTCCTTACGGGCGGTGGAGACGTGTGAGCTGCGTGAAGAACAGTGCTAAATCATACGCACCCAGCTACGCTTTACTGCTGGCTTCGCCATTTGCTTTCCTTAATTGGGAAAAAAAATACCTGCTCTGCCAGAGTTATAATAACTCTGCTACCCTCACGTTCAGTGACACATTAGCAGGGACACAGCACAGTTATTAAACTTAGATTATTCATTCACTAAAGGCAGTGGGGCCGTTCGTTTTCCAAAAAGTGCAAAAATAATATTTGGCCTGCAGTCTTGCGCCAATTTATTTCCTGCCTGTGAAATCAAATCACTGGTAATACAGCATGCTGAGGGGTAGGGGTAGGCCTAGAGGACGTGGACGCGGCCGAGGACGCGGAGGGCCAAGTCAGGGTGTGGGCACAGGCCGAGCTCCGGATCCCGGTGTGTCGCAGCCGACTGCTGCGCGATTAGGAGAGAGGCACGTTTCTGGCGTCCCCACATTCATCGCCCAATTAATGGGTCCACGCGGGAGACGGTTATTAGAAAATGAGCAGTGTGAGCAGGTCCTGTCCTGGATGGCAGAAAGTGCTTCGAGCAACCTATCGTCAACACGCAGTTCTGCGCCGTCCACTGCTGCAAATCCGAATCCTCTGTCTGCTGCTCCTCCTTCCTCCCAGCCTCCTCACTCCACTACAATGACACCTGCTCAGGAGCGGGAACACTCCCAGGAACTGTTCTCGGGCCCCTGCTCAGATTGGGCAGCAGCGGTTCCTCTCCCACCAGAGGAGTTTATAGTCACTGATGCCCAACCATTCGAAAGTTCCCGGGGTCCGGGGGATGAGGCTGGGGACTTCCGCCAACTGTCTCAACAACTTTCTGTGGGTGAGGAGGACGATGACGATCAGACACAGTTGTCTTGCAGTGAGGTAGTAGTAAGGGCAGTAAGTCCGAGGGAGCAGCGCACAGAGGATTCGGAGGAAGAGCAGCAGGACGATGAGGTGACTGACCCCACCTGGTGTGCAACGCTTACTCAGGAGGACAGGTCTTCAGAGGGGGAGTCAAGGGCATCAGCAGGGCAGGTTGCAAGAGGCAGTGCGGTGGCCAGGGGTAGAGGCAGGGCCAGACCGAATAATCCACCAAGTGTTTCCCAAAGCGCCCCCTCGCGCCATGCCACCCTGCAGAGGCCGAGGTGCTCTAAGGTCTGGCAGTTTTTCACAGAGACGCCTGACGACCGACGAACTGTGGTGTGCAACCTTTGTCGCGCAAAGCTCAGCCGGGGAGCCAACACCAACAGCCTCACCACCACCACCATGCGCAGGCATATGATGGCCAAGCACCCCACAAGGTGGGACGAAGGCCGTTCACCGCCTCCGGTTTGCACCCCTGCCTCTCCCCCTGTGCCCCAACCTGCCACTGAGATGCAACCCCCCTCTCAGGACACAGGCACGACCGTCTCATGGCCTGCACCCACACCCTCACCTCCGCTGTCCTCGGCCCCATCCTCCAATGTCTCGCACCGCACAGTCCAGCCGTCGCTAGCGCAACTGTTGGAGCGCAAGCGCAAGTACGCCGCCACGCACCCGCACGCTCAATCGTTAACCGTCCGCATCGCAAAATTCATCAGCCTTGAGATGCTGCCGTATAGGGTTGTGGAAACGGAGTCCTTCAAAAGTATCATGGAGGCGGCGGCCCCGCGCTACTCAGTTCCCAGTCGCCACTACTTTTCCCGATGTGCCGTCCCAGCCCTGCACGACCACGTCTCCCGCAACATTGTACGCGCCCTCACCAACGCGGTTACTGCCACGGTCCACTTAACTACGGACACGTGGACAAGCACAGGCGGGCAGGGCCACTACATCTCCCTGACGGCACATTGGGTGAATTTAGTGGAGGCTGGGACAGAGTCAGAGCCTGGGACCGCTCACGTCCTACCCACCCCCAGAATTGCGGGCCCCAGCTCGGTGCTGGTATCTGCGGAGGTGTATGCTTCCTCCACTAAAGCACCCTCCTCCTCCTCCTCCTCCTCCTCTGTCTCGCAATCAAGATGTGTTAGCAGCAGCATGTCGCCAGCAGTCGGTGTCGCGCGGTGTGGCAGCACAGCGGTGGGCAAGCGTCAGCAGGCCGTGCTGAAACTACTCAGCTTAGGCGATAAGAGGCACACGGCCCACGAACTGCTGCAGGGTCTGACACAGCAGACCGACCGCTGGCTTGCGCCGCTGAGCCTCCAACCGGGCATGGTCGTGTGTGACAACGGCCGTAACCTGGTGGCGGCTCTGCAGCTCGGCAGCCTCACGCACGTGCCATGCCTGGCCCACGTCTTTAATTTGGTGGTTCAGCGCTTTCTGAAAAGCTACCCACGCTTGTCAGACCTGCTCGTAAAGGCGCGCCGGCTCTGCGCACATTTCCGCAAGTCCCACACGGACGCTGCCACCCTGCGCACCCTGCAACATCACTTTAAGCTGCCAGTGCACCGACTGCTGTGCGACGTGCCCACACGGTGGAACTCTACGCTCCACATGTTGGCCAGGCTCTATGAACAACGTAGAGCTATAGTCGAATACCAACTCCAACATGGGCGGCGCAGTGGGAGTCAGCCTCCTCAATTCCTTTCAGAAGAGTGGGCCTGGTTGGCAGACATCTGCCATGTCCTTGGTAATTTTGAGGAGTCTACCCAGGTGGTGAGCGGCGATGCTACAATCATTAGCGTCACCATTCCTCTGCTATGCATCTTGAGAAATTCCCTGCAAACAATAAAGGCAGCTGCTTTGCGCTCGGAAACGGGGGCGGGGGAAGACAGTATGCCGCTGGATAGTCAGGGCACCCTCCTGTCTATTTCTCAGCGCGTACAGGAGGAGGAGGAGGAGCATGAGGAGGATGAGGAGGAGGGGGAAGAGACAGCTTGGGCCGCTGCTGACGGTACACCGGCTGATTGCCTGTCATCCTTTCAGCGTGTATGGCCTGAGGAGGAGGAGGAGGAGGAGGAGGATCCTGAAAGTGATCTTCCTAGTGAGGACAGCCATGTGTTGCGTACTGGTACCCTGGCACACATGGCTGACTTCATGTTAGGATGCCTTTCTCGTGACCCTCGCGTTGCACGCATTCTGGCCACGACGGATTACTGGGTGTACACACTGCTCGATCCACGGTATAAAGAGAACCTGCCCACTCTGATTCCCGAAGAGGAAAGGGGTTCGAGAGTGTTGCTATACCACAGGACCCTTGCGGACAAGCTGATGGTAAAATTCCCAGCCGACAGCGCTAGTGGCAGAAGGCGCAGTACCGAGGGCAAGGTAGCAGGGGATGTGCGTAGATCGAGCAGCATGTACATCCCAGGCAGTGCAACAGTCTTTAAGGGCCTGGCCAGCTTTATGGCTCCCCACCAAGACTGTGTCACCGCTCCCCAGTCACGGCTGAGTCGGCGGGAGCACTGTAAAAGGATGGTGAGGGAGTACGTAGCGGATCGCACGACCATCCTTGGTGACGCCTCTGCCCCCTACAACTACTGGGTGTCGAAGCTGGACACGTGGCCTGAACTCGCGCTGTATGCCCTGGAGGTGCTTGCTTGTCCTGCGGCTAGCGTCTTGTCGGAAAGGGTGTTTAGTGCGGCTGGGGGAATCATCACAGATAAGCGTAGCCGCTTGTCAACCGACAGTGCCGACAGGCTTACACTCATCAAGATGAACAAAGGCTGGATTTCCCCAGACTTCTGTTCTCCACCAGCGGACAGCAGCGATACGTAAGCAATACGTAGGCTGCACCCGCGGATGGAAGCTACGTTCTCTCTCACCATCCAAAACGGGGACATTTCTGCTTCATCAATCTGTGTCTAATATTCCTCCTCCTCCTCCTCCTGCTCCTCCTCCTGAAACCTCACGTAATCACGCTGAACGGGCAATTTTTCTTAGGGCCACAAGGCTCAGTCAAATAATTTTTCAGAACAATTTTTAAAAGTTTCAATGCGCTTAAAAGCATTGGAACTTTAACTTGAACCAATTTTTCGTTACACTGGGCTGCCTCCAGGCCTAGTTACCACTTAAGCCACATTAACCAAAGCGATTAATGTGTTTCACCTGCCCTCTTGGCTGGCCATGGCCAATTTTTGGGATGTACATTAGTACTGTTGATACAGCAATTTTTGTGGGCCCTCGCCTACAGTGTAATCAAATTAATTTTTAGCCCACCTGCATTACAGCTGACGTAACCTCAGCTGTGTTGGGCAATGCAATGGGATATTTTTGTGTACCGCCGGTGGGTTCCAGGGAGCCACCCATGCTGTAGGTGCACACGGAGTTTTTAATACATCTGTACACTTCTAAAGAACCCCAGTCTGACTGGGGCATGCAGTGTGGGCCGAAGCCCACCTGTATTACGCACAACATTACTACCTCAGCTGTGTTGGGCAATGCAATGGGATATTTCTATGTACCGCCGGTGGCTTCCTGGCACCCACCCAGGCAGTGGGTCCACAGGGAGTTTAACCTACATGTGTCCACTTGTAAAGAACCCCAGTCTGACTGGGGCATGCAGTGTGGGCCGAAGCCCACCTGCATTAAGCACGACATTACTACCTCAGCTGTGTTGGGCAATGCAATGGGATATTTTTGTGTACCGCCGGTGGGTTCCAGGGAGCCACCCATGCTGTAGGTGCACACGGAGTTTTTAATACATCTGTACACTTCTAAAGAACCCCAGTCTGACTGGGGCATGCAGTGTGGGCCGAAGCCCACCTGTATTACGCACAACATTACTACCTCAGCTGTGTTGGGCAATGCAATGGGATATTTCTATGTACCGCCGGTGGCTTCCTGGCACCCACCCAGGCAGTGGGTCCACAGGGAGTTTAACCTACATGTGTCCACTTGTAAAGAACCCCAGTCTGACTGGGGCATGCAGTGTGGGCCGAAGCCCACCTGCATTAAGCACGACATTACTACCTCAGCTGTGTTGGGCAATGCAATGGGATATTTTTGTGTACCGCCGGTGGGTTCCAGGGAGCCACCCATGCTGTAGGTGCACACGGAGTTTTTAATACATCTGTACACTTCTAAAGAACCCCAGTCTGACTGGGGCATGCAGTGTGGGCCGAAGCCCACCTGTATTACGCACAACATTACTACCTCAGCTGTGTTGGGCAATGCAATGGGATATTTCTATGTACCGCCGGTGGCTTCCTGGCACCCACCCAGGCAGTGGGTCCACAGGGAGTTAAACCTACATGTGTCCACTTGTAAAGAACCCCAGTCTGACTGGGGCATGCAGTGTGGGCCGAAGCCCACCTGCATTAAGCACGACATTACTACCTCAGCTGTGTTGGGCAATGCAATGGGATATTTTTGTGTACCGCCGGTGGGTTCCAGGGAGCCACCCATGCTGTAGGTGCACACGGAGTTTTTAATACATCTGTACACTTCTAAAGAACCCCAGTCTGACTGGGGCATGCAGTGTGGGCCGAAGCCCACCTGTATTACGCACAACATTACTACCTCAGCTGTGTTGGGCAATGCAATGGGATATTTCTATGTACCGCCGGTGGCTTCCTGGCACCCACCCAGGCAGTGGGTCCACAGGGAATTATAAATGCATCTGTTTCCACTTATAAAGAAACCCAGTCTGACTGGGGCATGCAGTGTGGGCCGAAACCCACCTGCATTAACCCTTTCCAGTCCACTGTGTGACCTGTGAAGACATTAGGGTTTAAGGCTGTACAGCTCCGTTGTTGGTAGACGTCCGTCGGGGTTCTCTTACTGTATATTGCCAGCCTCTCTGCTGTCGGAGCCTATCCTACGTGTCAGCTCATGTAGTACTGGCTTTAGCCAGCATATAGCGCCGTTGTATAACGGCAGAAAAAGAGTAAGCCCCCTAGGAAAACCATATACAAATTGGATTGGAAAGGGTTAAGCACAACATTACTACCTCAGCTGTGTTGGGCAATGCAATGGGATATTTCTATGTACCGCCGGTGGCTTCCTGGCACCCACCCATGCTGTAGGTGCACACGGAGTTTTTACTACATCTGTACACTTATAAAGAACCCCAGTCAGACTGGGGCATGCAGTGTGGGCCGAAGCCCACCTGCATTAAGCACGACATTACTACCTCAGCTGTGTTGGGCAATGCAATGGGATATTTCTGTGTACCACCGGTGGGTTCCAGGGAGCCACCCATGCTGTGGGTCGACAGGGACTTCACAATAGGGAGTTGTACCTGCCTGTGTCTATGAATTAAAAAGCCCGGTCTGACTGGGGCATGCAGACACCTTGACAGAATGAATAGTGTGTGGCACATAGGTTCCCCATTGCTATGCCCACGTGTGCAGCTCCTGATGGCGGTGGCACAGGATTCTATTTCTCATTGCTTCTGTACAGCATTGTGGGCTATCGCTCCGCCACTTTTAAAGAGGGTCGCTGCCTAGCCGTGCCAACCTCTGCAGTGTGTGCCTGCGGTCCCTCGTCATGGCAGACGCAATTCTAAATAGACATGAGCGTGGTGTGGCATGAGGGCAGCTGAAGGCTGCCCAGGGACACTTTGGTGTGCGCTGTGGGGGGGAGGGGGGGCGGTTGGTCAGCATGTAACCCAGGAGAAGTGTCAGTGGAGTGTCATGCAGGCAGTGATTGTGCTTTGTTGGAGGTAGTGTGGTGCTTAGCAAAGGTATGCCATGCTAATGAGGGCTTTTCAGAAGTAAAAGTTGTTGGGAGGGGGGGGGGGCACTCTTGCCGGTATTGTGGCTTAATAGTGGGACCTGTGAACTTGAGATGCAGCCCAACATGTAGCCCCTCGCCTGCCCTATCCGTGACTGTGTCATTCCCATCACTTTCTTGAATTGCCCAGATTTTCACACATGAAAACCTTAGCGAGCATCGGCGAAATACAAAAATGTTCTGGTCGCCCATTGACTTCAATGGGGTTCGTTGTTCGAAACGAACCCTCGAGCATCACGGGAAGTTCGTTCCGAATAACGAACACCCGAACATTTTGGTGTTCGCTCATCTCTAATTATGACATCATAATGGAATTTTGCATTATGACATCATAATGGAATCTTACATTATGACATCATAATGGAATTTTGCATTATGACATCATGATGGAATTTTGCATTATGACATCATAATGGAATTTTACATTATGACATCATAATGGAATTTTGCATTATGACATCATAATGGAATGTTGCATTATGACATCATAATGGAATGTTACATTATGACATCATAATGGAATTTTGCATTATGACATCATAATGGAATTTTACATTATGACATCATAATGGAATTTTGCATTATGACATCATAATGGAATTTTACATTATGACATCATAATGGAATTTTGCATTATGACATCATAATGGAATTTTGCATTATGACATCATAATCGAATGTTACATTATGACATCATAATGGAATTTTGCATTATGACATCATAATGGAATGTTACATTATGACATCATAATGGAATTTTGCATTATGACATCATAATGGAATCTTACATTATGACATAATGGAATTTTGCATTATGACATCATAATGGAATCTTACATTATGACATCATAATGGAATTTTGCATTATGACATCATAATGGAATCTTACATTATGACATCATAATGGAATTTTGCATTATGACATCATAATGGAATGTTACATTATGACATCATAATAGAATTTTGCACTATGACATCATAATGGAATTTTACATTATGACATCATAATGGAATTTTAAATTATGACATCATAATGGAATTTTGCATTATGACATCATAATGGAATTTTGCATTATGACATCATAAGGGAATTTTACATTATGACATCATAATGGAATTTTGCATTATGGCATCATAATAGAATTTTACATTGTGACATCATAATCGAATTTTGCATTATGACATCATAATGGAATGTTACATTATGACATCATAATGGAATGTTACATTATGACATCATAATGGAATTTTACATTATGACATCATGGAATTTTGTATTATGACATCATAATGGAATGTTACATTATGACATCATGGAATTTTGTATTATGACATCATAATGGAATGTTACATTATGACATCATAATGGAATTTTGCATTATGACATCATAATGGAATTTTGCATTATGACATCATAATGGAATTTTACATTATGACATCATAATGGAATTTTGCATTATGACATCATAATGGAATTTTACATTATGACATCATAATGGAATGTTACATTATGACATCATAATGGAATTTTACATTATGACATCATAATGGAATTTTGCATTATGACATCATAATGGAACTTTACATTATGACATCATAATGGAATTTTGCATTATGACATCATAATGGAACTTTACATTATGACATCATAATGGAATGTTACATTATGACATCATAATGGAATTTTACATTATGACATCATAATGGAATTTTGCATTATGACATCATAATGGAATGTTGCATTATGACATCATAATGGAATTTTACATAATGACATCATAATGGAATTTTGCATTATGACATCATAATGGAATTTTGCATTATGACATCATAATGGAATGTTGCATTATGACATCATAATGGAATGTTACATTATGACATCATAATGGAATTTTGCATTATGACATCATAATGGAATGTTACATTATGACATCATAATGGAATTTTACATTATGACATCATAATGGAATTTTACATTATGACATCATAATGGAATTTTGCATTATGACATCATAATGGAATGTTACATTATGACATCATAATGGAAATTTACATTATGACATCATAATGGAATGTTACATTAGGACATCATAATGGAATGTTGCATTATGACATCATAATGGAATGTTACATTATGACATCATAATGGAATTTTACATTAGGACATCATAATGGAATGTTGCATTATGACATCATAATGGAATGTTACATTATGACATAATAATGGAATGTTGCATTATGACATCATAATGGAATTTTACATAATGACATCATAATGGAATTTTGCATTATGACATCATAATAGAATATTGCATTATGACATCATAATGGAATTTTGCATTATGACATCATAATGGAATGTTACATTATGACATCATAATGGAATTTTGCATTATGACATCATAATGGAATGTTACATTATGACATCATAATGGAATGTTGCATTATGACATCATAATGGAATGTTACATTATGACATCATAATGGAATTTTGCATTATGACATCATAATGGAATTTTGCATTATGACATCATAATGGAATGTTGCATTATGACTAGAGATGAGCGAACGTACTCGTTACGAGTACTTATGCACCCGAATACCGCGCTTTGCGAGTACTTCAGTACTCGCGCGCAAATATTCGGGGGGCGCCGGGGGGCGGGGAGAGGCGTGGCGGTGCGGGAGGTAGCAGCGGGGAACAGGGGGGAGCCCTCTCTCTCTCCCTCTCCCCCCCACTCCCCACTGCTACCCCCCCGTGCTCCCACGGCGCCCCCCGAACTTTTTCGCCCGAGTACAGAAGTACTCGGAGTTCGCGGTGTTCGGGCGAAAAAGGGGCGTGGCCGAACACGTTTGCTCATCTCTAATTATGACATCATAATGGAATGTTACATTATGACATCATAATGGAATGTTGCATTATGACATCATAATGGAATGTTACATTATGACATCATAATGGAATTTTGCATTATGACATCATAATGGAATGTTACATTATGACATCATAATGGAATTTTGCATTATGACATCATAATGGAATGTTGCATTATGACATCATAATGGAATTTTGCATTATGACATCATAATGGAATGTTACATTATGACATCATAATGGAATTTTGCATTATGACATCATAATGGAATGTTACATTATGACATCATAATGGATTTTTACATTATGACATCATAATGGAATTTTACATTATGACATCATAATGGACTTTTGCATTATGACATCATAATGGAATTTTGCATTATGACATCATAATGGAAAGTTACATTATGACATCATAATGGAATTTGACATTATGACATCATAATGGAATTTTGCATTATGACATCATAATGGACTTTTGCATTATGACATCATAATGGAATTTTGCATTATGACATCATAATGGAATGTTACATTATGACATCATAATGGATTTTTACATTATGACATCATAATGGAATTTTACATTATGACATCATAATGGACTTTTGCATTATGACATCATAATGGAATTTTGCATTATGACATCATAATGGAAAGTTACATTATGACATCATAATGGAATTTGACATTATGACATCATAATGGAATTTTGCATTATGACATCATAATGGACTTTTGCATTATGACATCATAATGGAATTTTGCATTATGACATCATAATAGAATTTTACATTGTGACATCATAATCGAATTTTGCATTATGACATCATAATGGAATGTTACATTATGACATCATAATGGAATGTTACATTATGACATCATAATGGAATTTTACATTATGACATCATGGAATTTTGTATTATGACATCATAATGGAATGTTACATTATGACATCATAATGGCATTTTGCATTATGACATCATAATGGAACTTTGCATTATGACATCATAATGGAATGTTACATTATGACATCATAATGGAATTTTGCATTATGACATCATAATGGAGTTTTACATTATGACATCGTAATGGAATTTTGCATTATGACATCGTAATGGAATTTTACATTATGACATCATAATGGAATTTTGCATTATGACATCATAATGGAATGTTGCATTATGACATCATAATAGAATTTTGCATTATGACATCATAATGGAATTTTACATTATGACATCATAATGGAATTTTACATTATGACATCATAATGGAATTTTGCATTATGACATCATAATGGAATGTTGCATTATGACATCATAATGGAATGTTACATTATGACATCATAATGGAATTTTGCATTATGACATGATAATGGAATTTTCCATTATGACATCATAATGGAATTTTACATTATGACATCATAATGGAATTTTGCATTATGACATCATAATGGAATTTTACATTATGACATCATAATGGAATTTTGCATTATGACATCATAATGGAATCTTACATTATGACATAATGGAATTTTGCATTATGACATCATAATGGAATCTTACATTATGACATCATAATGGAATTTTGCATTATGACATCATAATGGAATCTTACATTATGACATCATAATGGAATTTTGCATTATGACATCATAATGGAATTTTGCATTATGACATCATAATGGAATTTTGCATTATGACATCATAATGGAATTTTACATTATGACATCATAATGGAATTTTGCATTATGACATCATAATGGAATGTTGCATTATGACATCATAATGGAATGTTACATTATGACATCATAATGGAATTTTGCATTATGACATCATAATGGAATTTTACATTATGACATCATAATGGAATTTTGCATTATGACATCATAATGGAATTTTACATTATGACATCATAATGGAATTTTGCATTATGACATCATAATGGAATTTTGCATTATGACATCATAATCGAATGTTACATTATGACATCATAATGGAATTTTGCATTATGACATCATAATGGAATGTTACATTATGACATCATAATGGAATTTTGCATTATGACATCATAATGGAATTTTGCATTATGACATCATAATGGAATCTTACATTATGACATAATGGAATTTTGCATTATGACATCATAATGGAATCTTACATTATGACATCATAATGGAATTTTGCATTATGACATCATAATGGAATCTTACATTATGACATCATAATGGAATTTTGCATTATGACATCATAATGGAATGTTACATTATGACATCATAATAGAATTTTGCACTATGACATCATAATGGAATTTTACATTATGACATCATAATGGAATTTTAAATTATGACATCATAATGGAATTTTGCATTATGACATCATAATGGAATTTTGCATTATGACATCATAAGGGAATTTTACATTATGACATCATAATGGAATTTTGCATTATGGCATCATAATAGAATTTTACATTGTGACATCATAATCGAATTTTGCATTATGACATCATAATGGAATGTTACATTATGACATCATAATGGAATGTTACATTATGACATCATAATGGAATTTTACATTATGACATCATGGAATTTTGTATTATGACATCATAATGGAATGTTACATTATGACATCATAATGGAATTTTGCATTATGACATCATAATGGAATTTTGCATTATGACATCATAATGGAATTTTACATTATGACATCATAATGGAATTTTGCATTATGACATCATAATGGAATTTTACATTATGACATCATAATGGAATGTTACATTATGACATCATAATGGAATTTTACATTATGACATCATAATGGAATTTTGCATTATGACATCATAATGGAACTTTACATTATTACATCATAATGGAATTTTGCATTATGACATCATAATGGAACTTTACATTATGACATCATAATGGAATGTTACATTATGACATCATAATGGAATTTTGCATTATGACATCATAATGGAGTTTTACATTATGACATCATAATGGAATTTTGCATTATGACATCATAATGGAATTTTACATTATGACATCATAATGGAATTTTGCATTATGACATCATAATGGAATGTTGCATTATGACATCATAATGGAATGTTACATTATGACATCATAATGGAATTTTGCATTATGACATCATAATGGAATTTTACATAATGACATCATAATGGAATTTTGCATTATGACATCATAATGGAATTTTACATAATGACATCATAATGGAATTTTGCATTATGACATCATAATAGAATATTGCATTATGACATCATAATGGAATTTTGCATTATAACATCATAATGGAATGTTACATTATGACATCATAATGGAATTTTACATTATGACATCATAATGGAATTTTACATTATGACATCATAATGGAATTTTGCATTATGACATCATAATGGAATGTTACATTATGACATCATAATGGAATTTTGCATTATGACATCATAATGGAATGTTGCATTATGACATCATAATGGAATTTTACATAATGACATCATAATGGAATTTTGCATTATGACATCATAATGGAATTTTGCATTATGACATCATAATGGAATGTTGCATTATGACATCATAATGGAATGTTACATTATGACATCATAATGGAATTTTGCATTATGACATCATAATGGAATGTTACATTATGACATCATAATGGAATTTTACATTATGACATCATAATGGAATTTTACATTATGACATCATAATGGAATTTTGCATTATGACATCATAATGGAATGTTACATTATGACATCATAATGGAATTTTACATTATGACATCATAATGGAATGTTACATTAGGACATCATAATGGAATGTTGCATTATGACATCATAATGGAATGTTACATTATGACATCATAATGGAATTTTACATTAGGACATCATAATGGAATGTTGCATTATGACATCATAATGGAATGTTACATTATGACATAATAATGGAATGTTGCATTATGCCATCATAATGGAATTTTACATAATGACATCATAATGGAATTTTGCATTATGACATCATAATAGAATATTGCATTATGACATCATAATGGAATTTTGCATTATGACATCATAATGGAATGTTACATTATGACATCATAATGGAATTTTGCATTATGACATCATAATGGAATGTTACATTATGACATCATAATGGAATGTTGCATTATGACATCATAATGGAATGTTACATTATGACATCATAATGGAATTTTGCATTATGACATCATAATGGAATTTTGCATTATGACATCATAATGGAATGTTGCATTATGACTAGAGATGAGCGAACGTACTCGTTACGAGTACTTATGCACCCGAATACCGCGCTTTGCGAGTACTTCAGTACTCGCGCGCAAATATTCGGGGGGCGCCGGGGGGCGGGGAGAGGCGTGGCGGTGCGGGAGGTAGCAGCGGGGAACAGGGGGGAGCCCTCTCTCTCTCCCTCTCCCCCCCACTCCCCACTGCTACCCCCCCGTGCTCCCACGGCGCCCCCCGAACTTTTTCGCCCGAGTACGGAAGTACTCGGAGTTCGCGGTGTTCGGGCGAAAAAGGGGCGTGGCCGAACACGTTTGCTCATCTCTAATTATGACATCATAATGGAATGTTACATTATGACATCATAATGGAATGTTGCATTATGACATCATAATGGAATGTTACATTATGACATCATAATGGAATTTTGCATTATGACATCATAATGGAATGTTACATTATGACATCATAATGGAATTTTGCATTATGACATTATAATGGAATGTTGCATTATGACATCATAATGGAATTTTGCATTATGACATCATAATGGAATGTTACATTATGACATCATAATGGAATTTTGCATTATGACATCATAATGGAATGTTACATTATGACATCATAATGGATTTTTACAATATGACATCATAATGGAATTTTACATTATGACATCATAATGGACTTTTGCATTATGACATCATAATGGAATTTTGCATTATGACATCATAATGGAAAGTTACATTATGACATCATAATGGAATTTGACATTATGACATCATAATGGAATTTTGCATTATGACATCATAATGGAATTTTGCATTATGACATCATAATGGACTTTTGCATTATGACATCATAATGGAATTTTGCATTATGACATCATAATAGAATTTTACATTGTGACATCATAATCGAATTTTGCATTATGACATCATAATGGAATGTTACATTATGACATCATAATGGAATGTTACACTATGACATCATAATGGAATTTTACATTATGACATCATGGAATTTTGTATTATGACATCATAATGGAATGTTACATTATGACATCATAATGGCATTTTGCATTATGACATCATAATGGAACTTTGCATTATGACATCATAATGGAATGTTACATTATGACATCATAATGGAATTTTGCATTATGACATCATAATGGAGTTTTACATTATGACATCGTAATGGAATTTTGCATTATGACATCGTAATGGAATTTTACATTATGACATCATAATGGAATTTTGCATTATGACATCATAATGGAATGTTGCATTATGACATCATAATGGAATTTTGCATTATGACATCATAATGGAATTTTACATTATGACATCATAATGGAATTTTACATTATGACATCATAATGGAATTTTGCATTATGACATCATAATGGAATGTTGCATTATGACATCATAATGGAATGTTACATTATGACATCATAATGGAATTTTGCATTATGACATCATAATGGAATGTTACATTATGACATCATAATGGAATTTTACATTATGACATCATAATGGAATTTTACATTATGACATCATAATGGAATTTTACATTATGACATCATAATGGAATTTTGCATTATGACATCATAATGGAATGTTACATTATGACATCATAATGGAATTTTGCATTATGACATCATAATGGAATTTTGTATTATGACAGAATAATGGAATTTTACATTATGACATCATAATGGAATTTTGCATTATGACATCATAATGGAATGTTACATTATGACATCATAATAGAATTTTGCATTATGACATCATAATGGAATTTTGCATTATGACATCATAATGGAATTTTGCATTATGACATCATAATGGAATTTTACATTATGACATCATAATGGAATGTTACATTATGACATCATAATGGAATTTTACATTATGACATCATAATGGAATTTTGCATTATGACATCATAATGGAACTTTACATTATGACATCATAATGGAATTTTGCATTATGACATCATAATGGAACTTTGCATTATGACATCATAATGGAATGTTACATTATGACATCATAATGGAATTTTGCATTATGACATCATAATGGAGTTTTACATTATGACATCGTAATGGAATTTTGCATTATGACATCGTAATGGAATTTTACATTATGACATCATAATGGAATTTTGCATTATGACATCATAATGGAATGTTGCATTATGACATCATAATGGAATTTTGCATTATGACATCATAATGGAATTTTACATTATGACATCATAATGGAATTTTACATTATGACATCATAATGGAATTTTACATTATGACATCATAATGGAATTTTGCATTATGACATCATAATGGAATGTTGCATTATGACATCATAATGGAATGTTACATTATGACATCATAATGGAATTTTGCATTATGACATCATAATGGAATGTTACATTATGACATCATAATGGAATTTTACATTATGACATCATAATGGAATTTTACATTATGACATCATAATGGAATTTTGCATTATGACATCATAATGGAATGTTACATTATGACATCATAATGGAATTTTGCATTATGACATCATAATGGAATTTTGTATTATGACAGAATAATGGAATTTTACATTATGACATCATAATGGAATTTTGCATTATGACATCATAATGGAATGTTACATTATGACATCATAATGGAATTTTGCATTATGACATCATAATGGAATTTTGCATTATGACATCATAATGGAATTTTGCATTATGACATCATAATGGAATGTTGCATTATGACATCATAATGGAATGTTACATTATGACATCATAATGGAATTTTACATTATGACATCATAATGGAATTTTACATTATGACATCATAATGGAATTTTGCATTATGACATCATAATGGAATGTTACATTATGACATCATAATGGAATTTTACATTATGACATCATAATGGAATGTTACATTAGGACATCATAATGGAATGTTGCATTATGACATCATAATGGAATGTTACATTATGACATCATAATGGAATTTTACATTAGGACATCATAATGGAATGTTGCATTATGACATCATAATGGAATGTTACATTATGACATAATAATGGAATGTTGCATTATGACATCATAATGGAATTTTACATAATGACATCATAATGGAATTTTGCATTATGACATCATAATAGAATATTGCATTATGACATCATAATGGAATTTTGCATTATGACATCATAATGGAATGTTACATTATGACATCATAATGGAATTTTGCATTATGACATCATAATGGAATGTTACATTATGACATCATAATGGAATGTTGCATTATGACATCATAATGGAATGTTACATTATGACATCATAATGGAATTGTGCATTATGACATCATAATGGAATTTTGCATTATGACATCATAATGGAATTTTGCATTATGACTAGAGATGAGCGAACGTACTCGTTACGAGTACTTATGCACCCGAATACCGCGCTTTGCGAGTACTTCAGTACTCGCGCGCAAATATTCGGGGGGCGCCGGGGGGCGGGGAGAGGCGTGGCGGTGCGGGAGGTAGCAGCGGGGAACAGGGGGGAGCCCTCTCTCTCTCCCTCTCCCCCCCACTCCCCACTGCTACCCCCCGTGCTCCCACGGCGCCCCCCGAACTTTTTCGCCCGAGTACGGAAGTACTCGGAGTTCGCGGTGTTCGGGCGAAAAAGGGGCGTGGCCGAACACGTTTGCTCATCTCTAATTATGACATCATAATGGAATGTTACATTATGACATCATAATGGAATGTTGCATTATGACATCATAATGGAATGTTACATTATGACATCATAATGGAATTTTGCATTATGACATCATAATGGAATGTTACATTATGACATCATAATGGAATTTTGCATTATGACATCATAATGGAATGTTGCATTATGACATCATAATGGAATTTTGCATTATGACATCATAATGGAATGTTACATTATGACATCATAATGGAATTTTGCATTATGACATCATAATGGAATGTTACATTATGACATCATAATGGATTTTTACATTATGACATCATAATGGAATTTTACATTATGACATCATAATGGACTTTTGCATTATGACATCATAATGGAATTTTGCATTATGACATCATAATGGAAAGTTACATTATGACATCATAATGGAATTTGACATTATGACATCATAATGGAATTTTGCATTATGACATCATAATGGAATTTTGCATTATGACATCATAATGGACTTTTGCATTATGACATCATAATGGAATTTTGCATTATGACATCATAATAGAATTTTACATTGTGACATCATAATCGAATTTTGCATTATGACATCATAATGGAATGTTACATTATGACATCATAATGGAATGTTACATTATGACATCATAATGGAATTTTACATTATGACATCATGGAATTTTGTATTATGACATCATAATGGAATGTTACATTATGACATCATAATGGAATTTTGCATTATGACATCATAATGGAACTTTGCATTATGACATCATAATGGAATGTTACATTATGACATCATAATGGAATTTTGCATTATGACATCATAATGGAGTTTTACATTATGACATCGTAATGGAATTTTGCATTATGACATCGTTATGGATTTTACATTATGACATCATAATGGAATTTTGCATTATGACATCATAATGGAATGTTGCATTATGACATCATAATGGAATGTTGCATTATGACATCATAATGGAATTTTACATTATGACATCATAATGGAATTTTACATTATGACATCATAATGGAAGAATTTTGCATTATGACATCATAATGGAATGTTACATTATGACATCATAATGGAATTTTGCATTATGACATCATAATGGAATGTTACATTATGACATCATAATGGAATTTTACATTATGACATCATAATGGAATGTTACATTATGACATCATAATGGAATTTTGCATTATGACATCATAATGGAATTTTGTATTATGACAGAATAATGGAATTTTACATTATGACATCATAATGGAATTTTGCATTATGACATCATAATGGAATGTTACATTATGACATCATAATGGAATTTTGCATTATGACATCATAATGGAATTTTGCATTATGACATCATAATGGAATTTTGCATTATGACATCATAATGGAATTTTACATTATTACATCATAATGGAATGTTACATTATGACATCATAATGGAATTTGACATTATGACATCATAATGGAATTTTGCATTATGACATCATAATGGAATTTTGCATTATGACATCATAATGGACTTTTGCATTATGACATCATAATGGAATTTTGCATTATGACATCATAATAGAATTTTACATTGTGACATCATAATCGAATTTTGCATTATGACATCATAATGGAATGTTACATTATGACATCATAATGGAATGTTACATTATGACATCATAATGGAATTTTACATTATGACATCATGGAATTTTGTATTATGACATCATAATGGAATGTTACATTATGACATCATAATGGAATTTTGCATTATGACATCATAATGGAACTTTGCATTATGACATCATAATGGAATGTTACATTATGACATCATAATGGAATTTTGCATTATGACATCATAATGGAGTTTTACATTATGACATCGTAATGGAATTTTGCATTATGACATCGTTATGGAATTTTACATTATGACATCATAATGGAATTTTGCATTATGACATCATAATGGAATGTTGCATTATGACATCATAATGGAATGTTGCATTATGACATCATAATGGAATTTTACATTATGACATCATAATGGAATTTTACATTATGACATCATAATGGAAGAATTTTGCATTATGACATCATAATGGAATGTTACATTATGACATCATAATGGAATTTTGCATTATGACATCATAATGGAATGTTACATTATGACATCATAATGGAATTTTACATTATGACATCATAATGGAATGTTACATTATGACATCATAATGGAATTTTGCATTATGACATCATAATGGAATTTTGTATTATGACAGAATAATGGAATTTTACATTATGACATCATAATGGAATTTTGCATTATGACATCATAATGGAATGTTACATTATGACATCATAATGGAATTTTGCATTATGACATCATAATGGAATTTTGCATTATGACATCATAATGGAATTTTGCATTATGACATCATAATGGAATTTTACATTATGACATCATAATGGAATGTTACATTATGACATCATAATGGAATTTTACATTATGACATCATAATGGAATTTTGCATTATGACATCATAATGGAACTTTACATTATGACATCATAATGGAATTTTGCATTATGACATCATAATGGAACTTTGCATTATGACATCATAATGGAATGTTACATTATGACATCGTAATGGAATTTTGCATTATGACATCGTAATGGAATTTTGCATTATGACATCGTAATGGAGTTTTACATTATGACATCGTAATGGAATTTTGCATTATGACATCGTAATGGAATTTTACATTATGACATCATAATGGAATGTTACATTATGACATCATAATGGAATTTTGCATTATGACATCATAATGGAATGTTACATTATGACATCATAATGGAATTTTACATTATGACATCATAATGGAATGTTACATTATGACATCATAATGGAATTTTGCATTATGACATCATAATGGAATTTTACATTATGACATCATAATGGAATGTTACATTATGACATCATAATGGAATTTTGCATTATGACATCATAATGGAATTTTGTATTATGACAGAATAATGGAATTTTACATTATGACATCATAATGGAATTTTGCATTATGACATCATAATGGAATGTTACATTATGACATCATAATGGAATTTTGCATTATGACATCATAATGGAATTTTGCATTATGACATCATAATGGAATTTTGCATTATGACATCATAATGGAATTTTACATTATGACATCATAATGGAATGTTACATTATGACATCATAATGGAATTTTACATTATGACATCATAATGGAATTTTGCATTATGACATCATAATGGAACTTTACATTATGACATCATAATGGAATTTTGCATTATGACATCATAATGGAACTTTGCATTATGACATCATAATGGAATGTTACATTATGACATCGTAATGGAATTTTGCATTATGACATCGTAATGGAGTTTTAGATTATGACATCGTAATGGAATTTTGCATTATGACATCGTAATGGAATTTTACATTATGACATCATAATGGAATGTTACATTATGACATCATAATGGAATTTTACATTATGACATCATAATGGAATGTTGCATTATGACATCATAATGGAATTTTGCATTATGACATCATAATGGAATGTTACATTATGACATCATAATGGAATTTTGCATTATGACATCATAATGGAATTTTGTATTATTACAGAATAATGGAATTTTACATTATGACATCATAATGGAATTTTGCATTATGACATCATAATGGAATGTTACATTATGACATCATAATGGAATTTTGCATTATGACATCATAATGGAATTTTGCATTATGACATCATAATGGAATTTTGCATTATGACATCATAATGGAATTTTACATTATGACATCATAATGGAATGTTACATTATGACATCATAATGGAATTTTACATTATGACATCATAATGGAATTTTGCATTATGACATCATAATGGAACTTTACATTATGACATCATAATGGAATTTTGCATTATGACATCATAATGGAACTTTGCATTATGACATCATAATGGAATGTTACATTATGACATCGTAATGGAATTTTGCATTATGACATCGTAATGGAGTTTTACATTATGACATCGTAATGGAATTTTGCATTATGACATCGTAATGGAATTTTACATTATGACATCATAATGGAATTTTGCATTATGACATCATAATGGAATGTTGCATTATGACATCATAATGGAATTTTGCATTATGACATCATAATGGAATTTTACATTATGACATCATAATGGAATTTTACATTATGACATCATAATGGAATTTTACATTATGACATCATAATGGAATTTTGCATTATGACATCATAATGGAATGTTGCATTATGACATCATAATGGAATGTTGCATTATGACATCATAATGGAATTTTGCATTATGACATCATAATGGAATGTTGCATTATGACATCATAATGGAATTTTGCATTATGACATCATAATGGAATGTTGCATTATGACATCATAATGGAATTTTGCATTATGACATCATAATGGAATGTTACATTATGACATCATAATGGAATTTTGCATTATGACATCATAATGGAATGTTACATTATGACATCATAAATGAATTTTACATTATGACATCATAATGGAATTTTACATTATGACATCATAATGGAATTTTGCATTATGGCATCATAATGGAATGTTGCATTATGACATCATAATGGAATTTTGCATTATGACATCATAATGGAATGTTGCATTATGACATCATAATGGAATTTTGCATTATGACATCATAATGGAATGTTGCATTATGACATCATAATGGAATGTTGCATTATGACATCATAATGGAATGTTGCATTATGACATCATAATGGAATGTTGCATTATGACATCATAATGGAATGTTGCATTATGACATCATAATGGAATGTTGCATTATGACATCATAATGGAATTTTGCATTATGACATCATAATGGAATTTTGCATTATGACATCATAATGGAATGTTACATTATGACATCATAAATGAATTTTACATTATGACATCATAATGGAATTTTGCATTATGACATCATAATGGAATTTTGTATTATGACAGCATAATAGAATTTTACATTATGACATCATAATGGAATTTTGCATTATGACATCATAATGGAATGTTACATTATGACATCATAATGGAATTTTGCATTATGACATCATAATGGAATGTTGCATTATGACATCATAATGGAATTTTACATTATGACATCATAATGGAATGTTGCATTATGACATCATAATGGAATGTTGCATTATGACATCATAATGGAATGTTGCATTATGACATCATAATGGAATGTTGCATTATGACATCATAATGGAATGTTGCATTATGACATCATAATGGAATGTTGCATTATGACATCATAATGGAATGTTGCATTATGACATCATAATGGAATGTTGCATTATGACATCATAATGGAATGTTGCATTATGACATCATAATGGAATTTTGCATTATGACATCATAATGGAATGTTGCATTATGACATCATAATGGAATTTTGCATTATGACATCATAATGGAATGTTGCATTATGACATCATAATGGAATTTTGCATTATGACATCATAATGGAATGTTACATTATGACATCATAATGGAATTTTGCATTATGACATCATAATGGAATGTTACATTATGACATCATAAATGAATTTTACATTATGACATCATAATGGAATTTTACATTATGACATCATAATGGAATTTTGCATTATGGCATCATAATGGAATGTTGCATTATGACATCATAATGGAATTTTGCATTATGACATCATAATGGAATGTTGCATTATGACATCATAATGGAATTTTGCATTATGACATCATAATGGAATGTTGCATTATGACATCATAATGGAATGTTGCATTATGACATCATAATGGAATGTTGCATTATGACATCATAATGGAATGTTGCATTATGACATCATAATGGAATGTTGCATTATGACATCATAATGGAATGTTGCATTATGACATCATAATGGAATTTTGCATTATGACATCATAATGGAATTTTGCATTATGACATCATAATGGAATGTTACATTATGACATCATAAATGAATTTTACATTATGACATCATAATGGAATTTTACATTATGACATCATAATGGAATTTTGCATTATGACATCATAATGGAATGTTACATTATGACATCATAATGGAATTTTACATTATGACATCATAATGGAATTTTACATTATGACATCATAATGGAATTTTGCATTATGGCATCATAATGGAATGTTGCATTATGACATCATAATGGAATTTTGCATTATGACATCATAATGGAATGTTGCATTATGACATCATAATGGAATTTTGCATTATGACATCATAATGGAATGTTGCATTATGACATCATAATGGAATGTTGCATTATGACATCATAATGGAATGTTGCATTATGACATCATAATGGAATGTTGCATTATGACATCATAATGGAATGTTGCATTATGACATCATAATGGAATGTTGCATTATGACATCATAATGGAATGTTGCATTATGACATCATAATGGAATTTTGCATTATGACATCATAATGGAATGTTACATTATGACATCATAATGGAATTTTGCATTATGACATCATAATGGAATGTTACATTATGACATCATAAATGAATTTTACATTATGACATCATAATGGAATTTTACATTATGACATCATAATGGAATTTTGCATTATGGCATCATAATGGAATGTTGCATTATGACATCATAATGGAATTTTGCATTATGACATCATAATGGAATGTTGCATTATGACATCATAATGGAATTTTGCATTATGACATCATAATGGAATGTTGCATTATGACATCATAATGGAATGTTGCATTATGACATCATAATGGAATGTTGCATTATGACATCATAATGGAATGTTGCATTATGACATCATAATGGAATGTTGCATTATGACATCATAATGGAATGTTGCATTATGACATCATAATGGAATTTTGCATTATGACATCATAATGGAATGTTGCATTATGACATCATAATGGAATTTTGCATTATGACATCATAATGGAATTTTGCATTATGACATCATAATGGAATTTTGCATTATGACATCATAATGGAATGTTACATTATGACATCATAATGGAATTTTGCATTATGACATCATAATGGAATGTTACATTATGACATCATAAATGAATTTTACATTATGACATCATAATGGAATTTTACATTATGACATCATAATGGAATTTTGCATTATGACATCATAATGGAATGTTACATTATGACATCATAATGGAATTTTGCATTATGACATCATAATGGAATTTTGTATTATGACAGCATAATAGAATTTTACATTATGACATCATAATGGAATTTTGCATTATGACATCATAATGGAATGTTACATTATGACATCATAATGGAATTTTGCATTATGACATCATAATGGAATGTTGCATTATGACATCATAATGGAATTTTACATTAGGACATCATAATAGAATGTTGCATTATGACATCATAATGGAATGTTGCATTATGACATCATAATGGAATGTTACATTATGACATCATAATGGAATGTTGCATTATGACATCATAATGGAATGTTACATTATGACATCATAATGGAATTTTGCATTATGACATCATAATGGAATTTTGCATTATGACATCATAATGGAATGTTGCATTATGACATCATAATGGAATTTTACATTATGACATCATAATGGAATGTTACATTATGACATCATAATGGAATTTTACATTATGACATCATAATGGAATTTTGCATTATGACATCATAATGGAATGTTACATTATGACATCATAATGGAATTATACATTATGACATCATAATGGAATTTTGCATTATGACATCATAATGGAATGTTACATTATGACATCATAATGGAATTATACATTATGACATCGTAATGGAATTTTACATTATGACATCATAATGGAATGTTACATTATGACATCGTAATGGAATTTTACATTATGACATCATAATGGAATTTTGCATTATGACATCATAATGGAATTTTACATTATGACATCATAATGGAATTTTGCATTATGACATCATAATGGAATGTTGCATTATGACATCATAATGGAATTTTGCATTATGACATCATAATGGAATGTTGCATTATGACATCATAATGGGATTTTGCATTATGACATCATAATGGAATGTTACATTATGACATCATAATGGAATGTTGCATTATGACATCATAATGGAATGTTGCTGTATGACATCATAATGGAATGTTACATTATGACATCATAATGGAATGTTGCATTATGACATCATAATGGAATGTTGCATTATGACATCATAATGGAATGTTACATTATGACATCATAATGGAATTTTTCATTATGACATCATAACGAAATGTTGCTTTATGACATCATAATGGAATTTTACATTATGACATCGTAACGGAATTTTGCATTATGACATCCTAATGGAATTTTACATTATGACATCGTAACGGAATTTTGCATTATGACATTGTAATGGAATTTTACATTATGACATCGTAACGGAATTTTGCATTATGACATCATAATGGAATTTTGCATTATGACATCAAAATGGAATTTTACATTATGACATCATAATTGAATTTTACATTATGACATCATAATTGAATTTTGCATTATGACATCATAATGGAATTTTACATTATGACATCATAATGGAATGTTGCATTATGACTTCATAATGGAATTTTGCATTATGACATCATAATGGAATGTTGCATTATGACATCATAATGGAATGTTACATTATGACATCATAATGGAATGTTACATTATGACATCATAATGGAATGTTACATTATGACATCATAATGGAATTTTACATTATGACATCATAATGGAATTTTGCATTATGACATCATAATGGAATTTTACATTATGACATCATAATCGAATTTTACATTATGACATCATAATGGAATTTTACATTATGACATCATAATCGAATTTTACATTATGACATCATAATGGAATTTTGCATTATGACATCATAATGGAATGTTACATTATGACATCATAATGGAATTTTACATTATGACATCATAATGGAATTTTGCATTATGACATCATAATGGAATTTTGCATTATGACATCATAATGGAATGTTACATTATGACATCATAATGGAATTTTACATTATGACATCATAATGGAATTTTGCATTATGACATCATAATGGAATTTTGCATTATGACATCATAATGGAATGTTACATTATGACATCATAATGGAATTTTACATTATGACATCATAATGGAATTTTGCATTATGACATCATAATGGAATGTTGCATTATGACATCATAATGGAATTTTGCAGTATGACATCATAATGGAATGTTACATTATGACATCATAATGGAATTTTACATTATGACATCGTAATGGAATGTTACATTATGACATCATAATGGAATTTTGCATTATGACATCATAATGGAATTTTACATTATGACATCATAATGGAATTTTGCATTATGACATCATAATGGAATGTTGCATTATGACATCATAATGGAATTTTGCATTATGACATCATAATGGAATGTTACATTATGACATCATAATGGAATTTTACATTATGACATCGTAATGGAATGTTACATTATGACATCATAATGGAATTTTGCATTATGACATCATAATGGAATTTTACATTATGACATAATAATGGAATTTTGCATTATGACATCATAATGGAATTTTACATTATGACATCATAATGGAATTTTGCATTATGGCATCATAATGGAATGTTGCATTATGACATCATAATGGAATGTTGCTTTATGACATCATAATGGAATTTTACATTATGGCATCATAATGGAATTTTGCATTATGACATCATAATGGAATGTTACATTATGACATCATAATGGAATTTTACATTATGACATCGTAATGGAATGTTACATTATGACATCATAATGGAATTTTGCATTATGACATCGTAATGGAATGTTACATTATGACATCGTAATGGAATTTTACATTATGACATCGTAATGGAATGTTACATTATGACATCGTAATGGAATTTTGCATTATGACATCATAATGGAATTTTACATTATGACATCATAATGGAATTTTGCATTATGACATCATAATGGAATTTTACATTATGACATCATAATGGAATTTTGCATTATGGCATCATAATGGAATGTTGCATTATGACATCATAATGGAATTTTGCATTATGACATCATAATGGAATGTTGCATTATGACATCATAATGGAATTTTGCATTATGACATCATAATGGAATGTTGCATTATGACATCATAATGGAATGTTGCATTATGACATCATAATGGAATGTTGCATTATGACATCATAATGGAATGTTGCATTATGACATCATAATGGAATGTTGCATTATGACATCATAATGGGATTTTGCATTATGACATCATAATGGAATGTTGCATTATGACATCATAATGGAATTTTGCATTATGACATCATAATGGAATGTTGCATTATGACATCATAATGGAATTTTGCTTTATGACATCATAATGGAATGTTGCATTATGACATCGTAATGGAATGTTACATTATGACATCATAATGGAATGTTGCATTATGACATCGTAATGGAATGTTACATTATGACATCATAATGGAATTATACATTATGACATCGTAATGGAATGTTACATTATGACATCATAATGGAATTATACATTATGACATCGTAATGGAATTTTACATTATGACATCATAATGGAATGTTACATTATGACATCGTAATGGAATTTTACATTATGACATCATAATGGAATTTTGCATTATGACATCATAATGGAATTTTACATTATGACATCATAATGGAATTTTGCATTATGACATCATAATGGAATGTTGCATTATGACATCATAATGGAATTTTGCATTATGACATCATAATGGAATGTTGCATTATGACATCATAATGGGATTTTGCATTATGACATCATAATGGAATGTTACATTATGACATCATAATGGAATGTTGCATTATGACATCATAATGGAATGTTGCTGTATGACATCATAATGGAATGTTACATTATGACATCATAATGGAATGTTGCATTATGACATCATAATGGAATGTTGCATTATGACATCATAATGGAATGTTACATTATGACATCATAATGGAATTTTTCATTATGACATCATAACGAAATGTTGCTTTATGACATCATAATGGAATTTTACATTATGACATCGTAACGGAATTTTGCATTATGACATCCTAATGGAATTTTACATTATGACATCGTAACGGAATTTTGCATTATGACATCATAATGGAATTTTACATTATGACATCGTAACGGAATTTTGCATTATGACATCATAATGGAATTTTGCATTATGACATCAAAATGGAATTTTACATTATGACATCATAATTGAATTTTACATTATGACATCATAATTGAATTTTGCATTATGACATCATAATGGAATTTTACATTATGACATCATAATGGAATGTTGCATTATGACTTCATAATGGAATTTTGCATTATGACATCATAATGGAATGTTGCATTATGACATCATAATGGAATGTTACATTATGACATCATAATGGAATGTTACATTATGACATCATAATGGAATGTTACATTATGACATCATAATGGAATTTTACATTATGACATCATAATGGAATTTTGCATTATGACATCATAATGGAATTTTACATTATGACATCATAATGGAATTTTACATTATGACATCATAATGGAATTTTGCATTATGACATCATAATGGAATGTTACATTATGACATCATAATGGAATTTTACATTATGACATCATAATGGAATTTTGCATTATGACATCATAATGGAATTTTGCATTATGACATCATAATGGAATGTTACATTATGACATCATAATGGAATTTTACATTATGACATCATAATGGAATTTTGCATTATGACATCATAATGGAATTTTGCATTATGACATCATAATGGAATGTTACATTATGACATCATAATGGAATTTTACATTATGACATCGTAATGGAATGTTACATTATGACATCATAATGGAATTTTGCATTATGACATCATAATGGAATTTTACATTATGACATAATAATGGAATTTTGCATTATGACATCATAATGGAATTTTACATTATGACATCATAATGGAATTTTGCATTATGGCATCATAATGGAATGTTGCATTATGACATCATAATGGAATGTTGCTTTATGACATCATAATGGAATTTTACATTATGGCATCATAATGGAATTTTGCATTATGACATCATAATGGAATGTTACATTATGACATCATAATGGAATTTTACATTATGACATCGTAATGGAATGTTACATTATGACATCATAATGGAATTTTGCATTATGACATCATAATGGAATTTTACATTATGACATCATAATGGAATTTTGCATTATGACATCATAATGGAATGTTGCATTATGACATCATAATGGAATTTTGCATTATGACATCATAATGGAATGTTACATTATGACATCATAATGGAATTTTACATTATGACATCGTAATGGAATGTTACATTATGACATCATAATGGAATTTTGCATTATGACATCATAATGGAATGTTGCATTATGACATCATAATGGAATTTTGCATTATGACATCATAATGGAATGTTACATTATGACATCGTAATGGAATTTTACATTATGACATCGTAATGGAATGTTACATTATGACATCATAATGGAATTTTGCATTATGACATCATAATGGAATTTTACATTATGACATCATAATGGAATTTTGCATTATGACATCATAATGGAATTTTACATTATGACATCATAATGGAATTTTGCATTATGGCATCATAATGGAATGTTGCATTATGACATCATAATGGAATTTTGCATTATGACATCATAATGGAATGTTGCATTATGACATCATAATGGAATTTTGCATTATGACATCATAATGGAATGTTGCATTATGACATCATAATGGAATGTTGCATTATGACATCATAATGGAATGTTGCATTATGACATCATAATGGAATGTTGCATTATGACATCATAATGGAATGTTGCATTATGACATCATAATGGAATGTTGCATTATGACATCATAATGGAATTTTGCATTATGACATCATAATGGAATGTTGCATTATGACATCATAATGGAATTTTGCATTATGACATCATAATGGAATGTTGCATTATGACATCATAATGGCATTTTGCATTATGACATCGTAATGGAATGTTGCTTTATGACATCGTAATGGAATGTTGCATTATGACATCGTAATGGAATGTTACATTATGACATCATAATGGAATGTTGCATTATGACATCGTAATGGAATGTTACATTATGACATCATAATGGAATTATACATTATGACATCGTAATGGAATGTTACATTATGACATCATAATGGAATTATACATTATGACATCGTAATGGAATTTTACATTATGACATCATAATGGAATGTTACATTATGACATCGTAATGGAATTTTACATTATGACATCATAATGGAATTTTGCATTATGACATCATAATGGAATTTTACATTATGACATCATAATGGAATTTTGCATTATGACATCATAATGGAATGTTGCATTATGACATCATAATGGAATTTTGCATTATGACATCATAATGGAATGTTGCATTATGACATCATAATGGGATTTTGCATTATGACATCATAATGGAATGTTACATTATGACATCATAATGGAATGTTGCATTATGACATCATAATGGAATGTTGCTGTATGACATCATAATGGAATGTTACATTATGACATCATAATGGAATGTTGCATTATGACATCATAATGGAATGTTGCATTATGACATCATAATGGAATGTTACATTATGACATCATAATGGAATTTTTCATTATGACATCATAACGAAATGTTGCTTTATGACATCATAATGGAATTTTACATTATGACATCGTAACGGAATTTTGCATTATGACATCCTAATGGAATTTTACATTATGACATCGTAACGGAATTTTGCATTATGACATCGTAATGGAATTTTACATTATGACATCGTAACGGAATTTTGCATTATGACATCATAATGGAATTTTGCATTATGACATCAAAATGGAATTTTACATTATGACATCATAATTGAATTTTACATTATGACATCATAATTGAATTTTGCATTATGACATCATAATGGAATTTTACATTATGACATCATAATGGAATGTTGCATTATGACTTCATAATGGAATTTTGCATTATGACATCATAATGGAATGTTGCATTATGACATCATAATGGAATGTTACATTATGACATCATAATGGAATGTTACATTATGACATCATAATGGAATGTTACATTATGACATCATAATGGAATTTTACATTATGACATCATAATGGAATTTTGCATTATGACATCATAATGGAATTTTATATTATGACATCATAATCGAATTTTACATTATGACATCATAATGGAATTTTACATTATGACATCATAATGGAATTTTACATTATGACATCATAATGGAATTTTGCATTATGACATCATAATGGAATGTTACATTATGACATCATAATGGAATTTTACATTATGACATCATAATGGAATTTTGCATTATGACATCATAATGGAATTTTGCATTATGACATCATAATGGAATGTTACATTATGACATCATAATGGAATTTTACATTATGACATCATAATGGAATTTTGCATTATGACATCATAATGGAATTTTGCATTATGACATCATAATGGAATGTTACATTATGACATCATAATGGAATTTTACATTATGACATCATAATGGAATTTTGCATTATGACATCATAATGGAATGTTGCATTATGACATCATAATGGAATTTTGCAGTATGACATCATAATGGAATGTTACATTATGACATCATAATGGAATTTTACATTATGACATCGTAATGGAATGTTACATTATGACATCATAATGGAATTTTGCATTATGACATCATAATGGAATTTTACATTATGACATCATAATGGAATTTTGCATTATGACATCATAATGGAATGTTGCATTATGACATCATAATGGAATTTTGCATTATGACATCATAATGGAATGTTACATTATGACATCATAATGGAATTTTACATTATGACATCGTAATGGAATGTTACATTATGACATCATAATGGAATTTTGCATTATGACATCATAATGGAATTTTACATTATGACATCATAATGGAATTTTGCATTATGACATCATAATGGAATGTTGCATTATGACATCATAATGGAATTTTGCATTATGACATCATAATGGAATGTTACATTATGACATCATAATGGAATTTTACATTATGACATCGTAATGGAATGTTACATTATGACATCATAATGGAATTTTGCATTATGACATCATAATGGAATTTTACATTATGACATAATAATGGAATTTTGCATTATGACATCATAATGGAATTTTACATTATGACATCATAATGGAATTTTGCATTATGGCATCATAATGGAATGTTGCATTATGACATCATAATGGAATGTTGCTTTATGACATCATAATGGAATTTTACATTATGGCATCATAATGGAATTTTGCATTATGACATCATAATGGAATGTTACATTATGACATCATAATGGAATTTTACATTATGACATCGTAATGGAATGTTGCATTATGACATCATAATGGAATTTTGCATTATGACATCATAATGGAATGTTGCTTTATGACATCATAATGGAATGTTGCATTATGACATCGTAATGGAATGTTACATTATGACATCATAATGGAATGTTGCATTATGACATCGTAATGGAATGTTACATTATGACATCATAATGGAATTATACATTATGACATCGTAATGGAATGTTACATTATGACATCATAATGGAATTATACATTATGACATCGTAATGGAATTTTACATTATGACATCATAATGGAATGTTACATTATGACATCGTAATGGAATTTTACATTATGACATCATAATGGAATTTTGCATTATGACATCATAATGGAATTTTACATTATGACATCATAATGGAATTTTGCATTATGACATCATAATGGAATGTTGCATTATGACATCATAATGGAATTTTGCATTATGACATCATAATGGAATGTTGCATTATGACATCATAATGGGATTTTGCATTATGACATCATAATGGAATGTTACATTATGACATCATAATGGAATGTTGCATTATGACATCATAATGGAATGTTGCTGTATGACATCATAATGGAATGTTACATTATGACATCATAATGGAATGTTGCATTATGACATCATAATGGAATGTTGCATTATGACATCATAATGGAATGTTACATTATGACATCATAATGGAATTTTTCATTATGACATCATAACGAAATGTTGCTTTATGACATCATAATGGAATTTTACATTATGACATCGTAACGGAATTTTGCATTATGACATCCTAATGGAATTTTACATTATGACATCGTAACGGAATTTTGCATTATGACATCATAATGGAATTTTACATTATGACATCGTAACGGAATTTTGCATTATGACATCATAATGGGATTTTGCATTATGACATCAAAATGGAATTTTACATTATGAAATCATAATTGAATTTTACATTATGACATCATAATTGAATTTTGCATTATGACATCATAATGGAATTTTACATTATGACATCATAATGGAATGTTGCATTATGACTTCATAATGGAATTTTGCATTATGACATCATAATGGAATGTTGCATTATGACATCATAATGGAATGTTACATTATGACATCATAATGGAATGTTACATTATGACATCATAATGGAATGTTACATTATGACATCATAATGGAATTTTACATTATGACATCATAATGGAATTTTGCATTATGACATCATAATGGAATTTTACATTATGACATCATAATCGAATTTTACATTATGACATCATAATGGAATTTTGCATTATGACATCATAATGGAATGTTACATTATGACATCATAATGGAATTTTACATTATGACATCATAATGGAATTTTGCATTATGACATCATAATGGAATTTTGCATTATGACATCATAATGGAATGTTACATTATGACATCATAATGGAATTTTACATTATGACATCATAATGGAATTTTGCATTATGACATCATAATGGAATTTTGCATTATGACATCATAATGGAATGTTACATTATGACATCATAATGGAATTTTACATTATGACATCATAATGGAATTTTGCATTATGACATCATAATGGAATGTTGCATTATGACATCATAATGGAATTTTGCAGTATGACATCATAATGGAATGTTACATTATGACATCATAATGGAATTTTACATTATGACATCGTAATGGAATGTTACATTATGACATCATAATGGAATTTTGCATTATGACATCATAATGGAATTTTACATTATGACATCATAATGGAATTTTGCATTATGACATCATAATGGAATGTTGCATTATGACATCATAATGGAATTTTGCATTATGACATCATAATGGAATGTTACATTATGACATCATAATGGAATTTTACATTATGACATCGTAATGGAATGTTACATTATGACATCATAATGGAATTTTGCATTATGACATCATAATGGAATTTTACATTATAACATAATAATGGAATTTTGCATTATGACATCATAATGGAATTTTACATTATGACATCATAATGGAATTTTGCATTATGGCATCATAATGGAATGTTGCATTATGACATCATAATGGAATGTTGCTTTATGACATCATAATGGAATTTTACATTATGGCATCATAATGGAATTTTGCATTATGACATCATAATGGAATGTTACATTATGACATCATAATGGAATTTTACATTATGACATCGTAATGGAATGTTACATTATGACATCATAATGGAATTTTGCATTATGACATCATAATGGAATTTTACATTATGACATCATAATGGAATTTTGCATTATGACATCATAATGGAATGTTGCATTATGACATCATAATGGAATTTTGCATTATGACATCATAATGGAATGTTACATTATGACATCATAATGGAATTTTACATTATGACATCGTAATGGAATGTTACATTATGACATCATAATGGAATTTTGCATTATGACATCATAATGGAATGTTGCATTATGACATCATAATGGAATTTTGCATTATGACATCATAATGGAATGTTACATTATGACATCGTAATGGAATTTTACATTATGACATCGTAATGGAATGTTACATTATGACATCATAATGGAATTTTGCATTATGACATCATAATGGAATTTTACATTATGACATCATAATGGAATTTTGCATTATGGCATCATAATGGAATGTTGCATTATGACATCATAATGGAATTTTGCATTATGACATCATAATGGAATGTTGCATTATGACATCATAATGGAATTTTGCATTATGACATCATAATGGAATGTTGCATTATGACATCATAATGGAATGTTGCATTATGACATCATAATGGAATGTTGCATTATGACATCATAATGGAATGTTGCATTATGACATCATAATGGAATGTTGCATTATGACATCATAATGGAATTTTGCATTATGACATCATAATGGAATGTTGCATTATGACATCATAATGGAATTTTGCATTATGACATCATAATGGAATGTTGCATTATGACATCATAATGGAATTTTGCATTATGACATCGTAATGGAATGTTGCTTTATGACATCATAATGGAATGTTGCATTATGACATCGTAATGGAATGTTACATTATGACATCATAATGGAATGTTGCATTATGACATCGTAATGGAATGTTACATTATGACATCATAATGGAATTATACATTATGACATCGTAATGGAATGTTACATTATGACATCATAATGGAATTATACATTATGACATCGTAATGGAATTTTACATTATGACATCATAATGGAATGTTACATTATGACATCGTAATGGAATTTTACATTATGACATCATAATGGAATTTTGCATTATGACATCGTAATGGAATTTTACATTATGACATCATAATGGAATTTTGCATTATGACATCATAATGGAATTTTACATTATGACATCATAATGGAATTTTGCATTATGACATCATAATGGAATGTTGCATTATGACATCATAATGGAATTTTGCATTATGACATCATAATGGAATGTTGCATTATGACATCATAATGGGATTTTGCATTATGACATCATAATGGAATGTTACATTATGACATCATAATGGAATGTTGCATTATGACATCATAATGGAATGTTGCTGTATGACATCATAATGGAATGTTACATTATGACATCATAATGGAATGTTGCATTATGACATCATAATGGAATGTTGCATTATGACATCATAATGGAATGTTGCTGTATGACATCATAATGGAATGTTACATTATGACATCATAATGGAATGTTGCATTATGACATCATAATGGAATGTTGCATTATGACATCATAATGGAATGTTACATTATGACATCATAATGGAATTTTTCATTATGACATCATAACGAAATGTTGCTTTATGACATCATAATGGAATTTTACATTATGACATCGTAACGGAATTTTGCATTATGACATCCTAATGGAATTTTACATTATGACATCGTAACGGAATTTTGCATTATGACATCCTAATGGAATTTTACATTATGACATCGTAACGGAATTTTGCATTATGACATCCTAATGGAATTTTACATTATGACATCGTAACGGAATTTTGCATTATGACATCGTAATGGAATTTTACATTATGACATCGTAACGGAATTTTGCATTATGACATCATAATGGAATTTTGCATTATGACATCATAATGGAATTTTACATTATGACATCATAATTGAATTTTACATTATGACATCATAATTGAATTTTGCATTATGACATCATAATGGAATTTTACATTATGACATCATAATGGAATGTTGCATTATGACTTCATAATGGAATTTTGCATTATGACATCATAATGGAATGTTGCATTATGACATCATAATGGAATGTTACATTATGACATCATAATGGAATGTTACATTATGACATCATAATGGAATGTTACATTATGACATCATAATGGAATTTTACATTATGACATCATAATGGAATTTTGCATTATGACATCATAATGGAATTTTACATTATGACATCATAATCGAATTTTACATTATGACATCATAATGGAATTTTACATTATGACATCATAATCGAATTTTACATTATGACATCATAATGGAATTTTGCATTATGACATCATAATGGAATGTTACATTATGACATCATAATGGAATTTTACATTATGACATCATAATGGAATTTTGCATTATGACATCATAATGGAATTTTGCATTATGACATCATAATGGAATGTTACATTATGACATCATAATGGAATTTTACATTATGACATCATAATGGAATTTTGCATTATGACATCATAATGGAATTTTGCATTATGACATCATAATGGAATGTTGCATTATGACATCATAATGGAATTTTACATTATGACATCATAATGGAATTTTGCATTATGGCATCATAATGGAATGTTGCATTATGACATCATAATGGAATGTTGCTTTATGACATCATAATGGAATTTTACATTATGGCATCATAATGGAATTTTGCATTATGACATCATAATGGAATGTTACATTATGACATCATAATGGAATTTTACATTATGACATCGTAATGGAATGTTACATTATGACATCATAATGGAATTTTGCATTATGACATCATAATGGAATTTTACATTATGACATCATAATGGAATTTTGCATTATGACATCATAATGGAATGTTGCATTATGACATCATAATGGAATTTTGCATTATGACATCATAATGGAATGTTACATTATGACATCATAATGGAATTTTACATTATGACATCGTAATGGAATGTTACATTATGACATCATAATGGAATTTTGCATTATGACATCATAATGGAATTTTACATTATGACATCATAATGGAATTTTGCATTATGACATCATAATGGAATTTTACATTATGACATCATAATGGAATTTTGCATTATGGCATCATAATGGAATGTTGCATTATGACATCATAATGGAATGTTGCTTTATGACATCATAATGGAATTTTACATTATGGCATCATAATGGAATTTTGCATTATGACATCATAATGGAATGTTGCATTATGACATCATAATGGAATTTTACATTATGACATCATAATGGAATGTTGCATTATGACATCATAATGGAATTTTGCATTATGACATCATAATGGAATGTTGCATTATGACATCATAATGGAATTTTGCATTATGACATCATAATGGAATGTTGCATTATGACATCATAATGGAATGTTGCATTATGACATCATAATGGAATGTTGCTTTATGACATCATAATGGAATGTTGCATTATGACATCATAATGGAATGTTGCATTATGACATCATAATGGAATGTTACATTATGACATCATAATGGAATTATACATTATGACATCGTAATGGAATGTTACATTATGACATCATAATGGAATTATACATTATGACATCGTAATGGAATTTTACATTATGACATCATAATGGAATTTTACATTATGACATCATAATGGAATGTTGCATTATGACATCATAATGGAATGTTGCTTTATGACATCATAATGGAATGTTGCATTATGACATCATAATGGAATGTTGCATTATGACATCATAATGGAATGTTGCTTTATGACATCATAATGGAATGTTGCATTATGACATCATAATGGAATGTTGCATTATGACATCATAATGGAATGTTGCTTTATGACATCATAATGGAATGTTGCATTATGACATCATAATGGAATGTTGCATTATGACATCATAATGGAATGTTACATTATGACATCATAATGGAATTATACATTATGACATCGTAATGGAATGTTACATTATGACATCATAATGGAATTATACATTATGACATCGTAATGGAATTTTACATTATGACATCATAATGGAATGTTACATTATGACATCATAATGGAATTTTACATTATGACATCATAATGGAATTTTGCATTATGACATCATAATGGAATTTTACATTATGACATCATAATGGAATTTTGCATTATGACATCATAATGGAATGTTGCATTATGACATCATAATGGAATTTTGCATTATGACATCATAATGGAATGTTGCATTATGACATCATAATGGGATTTTGCATTATGACATCATAATGGAATGTTACATTATGACATCATAATGGAATGTTGCATTATGACATCATAATGGAATGTTGCTTTATGACATCATAATGGAATTTTACATTATGACATCATAATGGAATGTTGCATTATCACATCATAATGGAATGTTGCATTATGACATAATAATGGAATTTTACATTATGACATCATAATGGAATTTTTCATTATGACATCATAACGAAATGTTGCTTTATGACATCATAATGGAATTTTACATTATGACATCGTAACGGAATTTTGCATTATGACATT
Organism: Eleutherodactylus coqui; assembly: GCF_035609145.1. Classification (NCBI taxonomy): domain Eukaryota; kingdom Metazoa; phylum Chordata; class Amphibia; order Anura; family Eleutherodactylidae; genus Eleutherodactylus; species Eleutherodactylus coqui. The sequence continues at coordinate 418,727 of NW_027102118.1, read as the reverse complement.
GTAATGGATTTTTACATTATGACATCGTAACGGAATTTTGCATTATGACATCATAATGGAATTTTGCATTATGACATCATAATGGAATTTTACATTATGACATCATAATTGAATTTTGCATTATGACATCATAATGGAATTTTACATTATGACATCATAATGGAATTTTGCATTATGACATCATAATGGAATTTTGCATTATGACATCATAATGGAATTTTGCATTATGACATCATAATGGAATGTTACATTATGACATCATAATGGAATTTTACATTATGACATCATAATGGAATTTTGCATTATGACATCATAATGGAATTTTGCATTATGACATCATAATGGAATGTTACATTATGACATCATAATGGAATTTTACATTATGACATCATAATGGAATTTTGCATTATGACATCATAATGGAATTTTGCATTATGACATCCTAATGGAATTTTACATTATGACATCGTAACGGAATTTTGCATTATGACATCCTAATGGAATTTTACATTATGACATCGTAACGGAATTTTGCATTATGACATCCTAATGGAATTTTACATTATGACATCGTAACGGAATTTTGCATTATGACATCGTAATGGAATTTTACATTATGACATCGTAACGGAATTTTGCATTATGACATCATAATGGAATTTTGCATTATGACATCATAATGGAATTTTACATTATGACATCATAATTGAATTTTACATTATGACATCATAATTGAATTTTGCATTATGACATCATAATGGAATTTTACATTATGACATCATAATGGAATGTTGCATTATGACTTCATAATGGAATTTTGCATTATGACATCATAATGGAATGTTGCATTATGACATCATAATGGAATGTTACATTATGACATCATAATGGAATGTTACATTATGACATCATAATGGAATGTTACATTATGACATCATAATGGAATTTTACATTATGACATCATAATGGAATTTTGCATTATGACATCATAATGGAATTTTACATTATGACATCATAATCGAATTTTACATTATGACATCATAATGGAATTTTACATTATGACATCATAATCGAATTTTACATTATGACATCATAATGGAATTTTGCATTATGACATCATAATGGAATGTTACATTATGACATCATAATGGAATTTTACATTATGACATCATAATGGAATTTTGCATTATGACATCATAATGGAATTTTGCATTATGACATCATAATGGAATGTTACATTATGACATCATAATGGAATTTTACATTATGACATCATAATGGAATTTTGCATTATGACATCATAATGGAATTTTGCATTATGACATCATAATGGAATGTTGCATTATGACATCATAATGGAATTTTACATTATGACATCATAATGGAATTTTGCATTATGGCATCATAATGGAATGTTGCATTATGACATCATAATGGAATGTTGCTTTATGACATCATAATGGAATTTTACATTATGGCATCATAATGGAATTTTGCATTATGACATCATAATGGAATGTTACATTATGACATCATAATGGAATTTTACATTATGACATCGTAATGGAATGTTACATTATGACATCATAATGGAATTTTGCATTATGACATCATAATGGAATTTTACATTATGACATCATAATGGAATTTTGCATTATGACATCATAATGGAATGTTGCATTATGACATCATAATGGAATTTTGCATTATGACATCATAATGGAATGTTACATTATGACATCATAATGGAATTTTACATTATGACATCGTAATGGAATGTTACATTATGACATCATAATGGAATTTTGCATTATGACATCATAATGGAATTTTACATTATGACATCATAATGGAATTTTGCATTATGACATCATAATGGAATTTTACATTATGACATCATAATGGAATTTTGCATTATGGCATCATAATGGAATGTTGCATTATGACATCATAATGGAATGTTGCTTTATGACATCATAATGGAATTTTACATTATGGCATCATAATGGAATTTTGCATTATGACATCATAATGGAATGTTGCATTATGACATCATAATGGAATTTTACATTATGACATCATAATGGAATGTTGCATTATGACATCATAATGGAATTTTGCATTATGACATCATAATGGAATGTTGCATTATGACATCATAATGGAATTTTGCATTATGACATCATAATGGAATGTTGCATTATGACATCATAATGGAATGTTGCATTATGACATCATAATGGAATGTTGCTTTATGACATCATAATGGAATGTTGCATTATGACATCATAATGGAATGTTGCATTATGACATCATAATGGAATGTTACATTATGACATCATAATGGAATTATACATTATGACATCGTAATGGAATGTTACATTATGACATCATAATGGAATTATACATTATGACATCGTAATGGAATTTTACATTATGACATCATAATGGAATTTTACATTATGACATCATAATGGAATGTTGCATTATGACATCATAATGGAATGTTGCTTTATGACATCATAATGGAATGTTGCATTATGACATCATAATGGAATGTTGCATTATGACATCATAATGGAATGTTGCTTTATGACATCATAATGGAATGTTGCATTATGACATCATAATGGAATGTTGCATTATGACATCATAATGGAATGTTGCTTTATGACATCATAATGGAATGTTGCATTATGACATCATAATGGAATGTTGCATTATGACATCATAATGGAATGTTACATTATGACATCATAATGGAATTATACATTATGACATCGTAATGGAATGTTACATTATGACATCATACTGGAATTATACATTATGACATCGTAATGGAATTTTACATTATGACATCATAATGGAATGTTACATTATGACATCATAATGGAATTTTACATTATGACATCATAATGGAATTTTGCATTATGACATCATAATGGAATTTTACATTATGACATCATAATGGAATTTTGCATTATGACATCATAATGGAATGTTGCATTATGACATCATAATGGAATTTTGCATTATGACATCATAATGGAATGTTGCATTATGACATCATAATGGGATTTTGCATTATGACATCATAATGGAATGTTACATTATGACATCATAATGGAATGTTGCATTATGACATCATAATGGAATGTTGCTTTATGACATCATAATGGAATTTTACATTATGACATCATAATGGAATGTTGCATTATCACATCATAATGGAATGTTGCATTATGACATAATAATGGAATTTTACATTATGACATCATAATGGAATTTTTCATTATGACATCATAACGAAATGTTGCTTTATGACATCATAATGGAATTTTACATTATGACATCGTAACGGAATTTTGCATTATGACATTGTAATGGATTTTTACATTATGACATCGTAACGGAATTTTGCATTATGACATCATAATGGAATTTTGCATTATGACATCATAATGGAATTTTACATTATGACATCATAATTGAATTTTGCATTATGACATCATAATGGAATTTTACATTATGACATCATAATGGAATTTTGCATTATGACATCATAATGGAATTTTGCATTATGACATCATAATGGAATTTTGCATTATGACATCATAATGGAATGTTACATTATGACATCATAATGGAATTTTACATTATGACATCATAATGGAATTTTGCATTATGACATCATAATGGAATTTTGCATTATGACATCATAATGGAATGTTACATTATGACATCATAATGGAATTTTACATTATGACATCATAATGGAATTTTGCATTATGACATCATAATGGAATTTTGCATTATGACATCATAATGGAATGTTACATTATGACATCATAATGGAATTTTACATTATGACATCATAATGGAATTTTGCATTATGACATCATAATGGAATGTTACATTATGACATCATAATGGAATTTTGCATTATGACATCATAATGGAATGTTACATTATGACATCATAATGGAATTTTGCATTATGACATCATAATGGAGTGTTACATTATGACATCATAATGGAATTTTACATTATGACATCATAATGGAATTTTGCATTATGACATCATAATGGAATTTTACATTATGACATCATAATGGAATGTTGCATTATGACATCATAATGGAATGTTGCATTATGACATCATAATGGAATTTTACATTATGACATCGTAATGGAATGTTACATTATGACATCATAATGGAATTTTGCATTATGACATCATAATGGAATTTTACATTATGACATCATAATGGAATTTTGCATTATGACATCATAATGGAATGTTGCATTATGACATCATAATGGAATTTTGCATTATGACATCATAATGGAATGTTACATTATGACATCATAATGGAATTTTACATTATGACATCGTAATGGAATGTTACATTATGACATCATAATGGAATTTTGCATTATGACATCATAATGGAATGTTGCATTATGACATCATAATGGAATTTTGCATTATGACATCATAATGGAATGTTACATTATGACATCGTAATGGAATTTTACATTATGACATCGTAATGGAATGTTACATTATGACATCATAATGGAATTTTGCATTATGACATCATAATGGAATTTTACATTATGACATCATAATGGAATGTTGCATTATGACATCATAATGGAATTTTACATTATGACATCATAATGGAATTTTGCATTATGGCATCATAATGGAATGTTGCATTATGACATCATAATGGAATTTTGCATTATGACATCATAATGGAATGTTGCATTATGACATCATAATGGAATTTTGCATTATGACATCATAATGGAATGTTGCATTATGACATCATAATGGAATGTTGCATTATGACATCATAATGGAATGTTGCATTATGACATCATAATGGAATGTTGCATTATGACATCATAATGGAATGTTGCATTATGACATCATAATGAAATGTTGCATTATGACATCATAATGGAATTTTGCATTATGACATCATAATGGAATGTTGCATTATGACATCATAATGGAATTTTGCATTATGACATCATAATGGAATGTTGCATTATGACATCATAATGGAATTTTGCATTATGACATCATAATGGAATGTTGCTTTATGACATCATAATGGAATGTTGCATTATGACATCGTAATGGAATGTTACATTATGACATCATAATGGAATGTTGCATTATGACATCGTAATGGAATGTTACATTATGACATCATAATGGAATTATACATTATGACATCGTAATGGAATGTTACATTATGACATCATAATGGAATTATACATTATGACATCGTAATGGAATTTTACATTATGACATCATAATGGAATGTTACATTATGACATCGTAATGGAATTTTACATTATGACATCATAATGGAATTTTGCATTATGACATCATAATGGAATTTTACATTATGACATCATAATGGAATTTTGCATTATGACATCATAATGGAATGTTGCATTATGACATCATAATGGAATTTTGCATTATGACATCATAATGGAATGTTGCATTATGACATCATAATGGGATTTTGCATTATGACATCATAATGGAATGTTACATTATGACATCATAATGGAATGTTGCATTATGACATCATAATGGAATGTTGCTGTATGACATCATAATGGAATGTTACATTATGACATCATAATGGAATGTTGCATTATGACATCATAATGGAATGTTGCATTATGACATCATAATGGAATGTTACATTATGACATCATAATGGAATTTTTCATTATGACATCATAACGAAATGTTGCTTTATGACATCATAATGGAATTTTACATTATGACATCGTAACGGAATTTTGCATTATGACATCCTAATGGAATTTTACATTATGACATCGTAACGGAATTTTGCATTATGACATCCTAATGGAATTTTACATTATGACATCGTAACGGAATTTTGCATTATGACATCCTAATGGAATTTTACATTATGACATCGTAACGGAATTTTGCATTATGACATCGTAATGGAATTTTACATTATGACATCGTAACGGAATTTTGCATTATGACATCATAATGGAATTTTGCATTATGACATCATAATGGAATTTTACATTATGACATCATAATTGAATTTTACATTATGACATCATAATTGAATTTTGCATTATGACATCATAATGGAATTTTACATTATGACATCATAATGGAATGTTGCATTATGACTTCATAATGGAATTTTGCATTATGACATCATAATGGAATGTTGCATTATGACATCATAATGGAATGTTACATTATGACATCATAATGGAATGTTACATTATGACATCATAATGGAATGTTACATTATGACATCATAATGGAATTTTACATTATGACATCATAATGGAATTTTGCATTATGACATCATAATGGAATTTTACATTATGACATCATAATCGAATTTTACATTATGACATCATAATGGAATTTTACATTATGACATCATAATCGAATTTTACATTATGACATCATAATGGAATTTTACATTATGACATCATAATCGAATTTTACATTATGACATCATAATGGAATTTTGCATTATGACATCATAATGGAATGTTACATTATGACATCATAATGGAATTTTACATTATGACATCATAATGGAATTTTGCATTATGACATCATAATGGAATTTTGCATTATGACATCATAATGGAATGTTACATTATGACATCATAATGGAATTTTACATTATGACATCATAATGGAATTTTGCATTATGACATCATAATGGAATTTTGCATTATGACATCATAATGGAATGTTGCATTATGACATCATAATGGAATTTTACATTATGACATCATAATGGAATTTTGCATTATGGCATCATAATGGAATGTTGCATTATGACATCATAATGGAATGTTGCTTTATGACATCATAATGGAATTTTACATTATGGCATCATAATGGAATTTTGCATTATGACATCATAATGGAATGTTACATTATGACATCATAATGGAATTTTACATTATGACATCGTAATGGAATGTTACATTATGACATCATAATGGAATTTTGCATTATGACATCATAATGGAATTTTACATTATGACATCATAATGGAATTTTGCATTATGACATCATAATGGAATGTTGCATTATGACATCATAATGGAATTTTGCATTATGACATCATAATGGAATGTTACATTATGACATCATAATGGAATTTTACATTATGACATCGTAATGGAATGTTACATTATGACATCATAATGGAATTTTGCATTATGACATCATAATGGAATTTTACATTATGACATCATAATGTAATTTTGCATTATGACATCATAATGGAATTTTACATTATGACATCATAATGGAATTTTGCATTATGGCATCATAATGGAATGTTGCATTATGACATCATAATGGAATGTTGCTTTATGACATCATAATGGAATTTTACATTATGGCATCATAATGGAATTTTGCATTATGACATCATAATGGAATGTTGCATTATGACATCATAATGGAATTTTACATTATGACATCATAATGGAATGTTGCATTATGACATCATAATGGAATTTTGCATTATGACATCATAATGGAATGTTGCATTATGACATCATAATGGAATTTTGCATTATGACATCATAATGGAATGTTGCATTATGACATCATAATGGAATGTTGCATTATGACATCATAATGGAATGTTGCTTTATGACATCATAATGGAATGTCGCATTATGACATCATAATGGAATGTTGCATTATGACATCATAATGGAATGTTACATTATGACATCATAATGGAATTATACATTATGACATCGTAATGGAATGTTACATTATGACATCATAATGGAATTATACATTATGACATCGTAATGGAATTTTACATTATGACATCATAATGGAATTTTACATTATGACATCATAATGGAATGTTGCATTATGACATCATAATGGAATGTTGCTTTATGACATCATAATGGAATGTTGCATTATGACATCATAATGGAATGTTGCATTATGACATCATAATGGAATGTTGCTTTATGACATCATAATGGAATGTTGCATTATGACATCATAATGGAATGTTGCATTATGACATTATAATGGAATGTTGCTTTATGACATCATAATGGAATGTTGCATTATGACATCATAATGGAATGTTGCATTATGACATCATAATGGAATGTTACATTATGACATCATAATGGAATTATACATTATGACATCGTAATGGAATGTTACATTATGACATCATAATGGAATTATACATTATGACATCGTAATGGAATTTTACATTATGACATCATAATGGAATGTTACATTATGACATCATAATGGAATTTTACATTATGACATCATAATGGAATTTTGCATTATGACATCATAATGGAATTTTACATTATGACATCATAATGGAATTTTGCATTATGACATCATAATGGAATGTTGCATTATGACATCATAATGGAATTTTGCATTATGACATCATAATGGAATGTTGCATTATGACATCATAATGGGATTTTGCATTATGACATCATAATGGAATGTTACATTATGACATCATAATGGAATGTTGCATTATGACATCATAATGGAATGTTGCTTTATGACATCATAATGGAATTTTACATTATGACATCATAATGGAATGTTGCATTATCACATCATAATGGAATGTTGCATTATGACATAATAATGGAATTTTACATTATGACATCATAATGGAATTTTTCATTATGACATCATAACGAAATGTTGCTTTATGACATCATAATGGAATTTTACATTATGACATCGTAACGGAATTTTGCATTATGACATTGTAATGGATTTTTACATTATGACATCGTAACGGAATTTTGCATTATGACATCATAATGGAATTTTGCATTATGACATCATAATGGAATTTTACATTATGACATCATAATTGAATTTTGCATTATGACATCATAATGGAATTTTACATTATGACATCATAATGGAATTTTGCATTATGACATCATAATGGAATTTTGCATTATGACATCATAATGGAATTTTGCATTATGACATCATAATGGAATGTTACATTATGACATCATAATGGAATTTTACATTATGACATCATAATGGAATTTTGCATTATGACATCATAATGGAATTTTGCATTATGACATCATAATGGAATTTTACATTATGACATCATAATGGAATTTTACATTATGACATCATAATGGAATTTTGCATTATGACATCATAATGGAATTTTGCATTATGACATCATAATGGAATGTTACATTATGACATCATAATGGAATTTTACATTATGACATCATAATGGAATTTTACATTATGACATCATAATGGAATTTTGCATTATGACATCATAATGGAATTTTACATTATGACATCATAATGGAATGTTGCATTATGACATCATAATGGAATGTTGCATTATGACATCATAATGGAATTTTACATTATGACATCATAATGGAATTTTGCATTATGACATCATAATGGAATGTTACATTATGACATCATAATGGAATGTTACATTATGACATCATAATGGAATTTTGCATTATGACATCATAATGGAATTTTACATTATGACATCATAATGGAATTTTGCATTATGACATCATAATGGAATTTTGCATTATGACATCGTAATGGAATTTTACATTATGACATCGTAATGGAATTTTGCATTATGACATCATAATGGAATTTTGCATTATGACATCATAATGGAATGTTGCATTATGACATCATAATGGAATTTTACATTATTACATCATAATGGAATTTTGCATTATGACATCATAATGGAATGTTACATTATGACATCATAATGGAATTTTGCATTATGACATCATAATGGAATTTTGCATTATGGCATCATAATGGAATGTTACATTATGACATCATAATGGAATGTTGCTTTATGACATCATAATGGAATTTTACATTATGGCATCATAATGGAATTTTGCATTATGACATCATAATGGAATGTTGCATTATGACATCATAATGGAATGTTACATTATGACATCATAATGGAATGTTGCATTATGACATCATAATGGAATGTTGCATTATGACATCATAATGGAATGTTGCATTATGACATCATAATGGAATGTTACATTATGACATCATAATGGAATGTTGCATTATGACATCATTAATGGAATGTTGCATTATGACATCATAATGGAATGTTTCATTATGACATCATAATGGAATTTTGCATTATGACATCATAATGGAGTGTTACATTATGATATCATAATGGAATGTTACATTATGACATCATAATGGAATTTTGCATTATGACATCATAATGGAATGTTGCATTATGACATCATAATGGAATGTTGCATTATGACATCATAATGGAATGTTGCATTATGACATCATAATGGAATGTTACATTATGACATCATAATGGAATTTTGCATTATGACATCATAATGGAATGTTACATTATGACATCATAATGGAATTTTGCATTATGACATCATAATGGAATTTTGCATTATGACATCATAATGGAATGTTACATTATGACATCATAATGGAATGTTACATTATGACATCATAATGGAATTTTGCATTATGACATCATAATGGAATTTTGCATTATGACATCATAATGGAATTTTGCATTATAACATCATAATGGAATGTTACATTATGACATCATAACGGAATTTTACATTATGACATCATAACGGAATGTTGCTCTATGACATCATAATGGAATGTTGCATTATGACATCATAACGGAATGTTGCATTATGACATCATAATGGAATGTTACATTATGACATCATAATGGAATTTTGCATTATGACATCATAATGGAATGTTACATTATGACATCATAATGGAATGTTACATTATGACATCATAATGGAATGTTACATTATGACATCATAATGGAATTTTGCATTATGACATCATAATGGAATGTTACATTATGACATCATAATGGAATGTTACATTATGACATCATAATGGAATGTTACATTATGACATCATAATGGAATTTTACATTATGACATCATAATGGAATTTTGCATTATGACATCATAATGGAATTTTACATTATGACATCATAATCGAATTTTACATTATGACATCATAATGGAATTTTACATTATGACATCATAATCGAATTTTACATTATGACATCATAATGGAATTTTGCATTATGACATCATAATGGAATGTTACATTATGACATCATAATGGAATTTTACATTATGACATCATAATGGAATTTTGCATTATGACATCATAATGGAATTTTGCATTATGACATCATAATGGAATGTTACATTATGACATCATAATGGAATTTTGCATTATGACATCATAATGGAATTTTGCATTATGACATCATAATGGAATGTTACATTATGACATCATGATGGAATTTTACATTATGACATCATAATGGAATTTTGCATTATGACATCATAATGGAATGTTGCATTATGACATCATAATGGAATTTTGCAGTATGACATCATAATGGAATGTTACATTATGACATCATAATGGAATTTTACATTATGACATCGTAATGGAATGTTACATTATGACATCATAATGGAATTTTGCATTATGACATCATAATGGAATTTTACATTATGACATCATAATGGAATTTTGCATTATGACATCATAATGGAATGTTGCATTATGACATCATAATGGAATTTTGCATTATGACATCATAATGGAATGTTACATTATGACATCATAATGGAATTTTACATTATGACATCGTAATGGAATGTTACATTATGACATAATAATGGAATTTTGCATTATGACATCATAATGGAATTTTACATTATGACATCATAATGGAATTTTGCATTATGGCATCATAATGGAATGTTGCATTATGACATCATAATGGAATGTTGCTTTATGACATCATAATGGAATTTTACATTATGGCATCATAATGGAATTTTGCATTATGACATCATAATGGAATGTTACATTATGACATCATAATGGAATTTTACATTATGACATCGTAATGGAATGTTACATTATGACATCATAATGGAATTTTGCATTATGACATCATAATGGAATTTTACATTATGACATCATAATGGAATTTTGCATTATGACATCATAATGGAATGTTGCATTATGACATCATAATGGAATTTTGCATTATGACATCATAATGGAATGTTACATTATGACATCGTAATGGAATTTTACATTATGACATCGTAATGGAATGTTACATTATGACATCATAATGGAATTTTGCATTATGACATCATAATGGAATTTTACATTATGACATCATAATGGAATTTTGCATTATGACATCATAATGGAATGTTGCATTATGACATCATAATGGAATTTTGCATTATGACATCATAATGGAATTTTACATTATGACATCATAATGGAATTTTGCATTATGACATCATAATGGAATTTTACATTATGACATCATAATGGAATTTTGCATTATGGCATCATAATGGAATGTTGCATTATGACATCATAATGGAATTTTGCATTATGACATCATAATGGAATGTTGCATTATGACATCATAATGGAATTTTGCATTATGACATCATAATGGAATGTTGCATTATGACATCATAATGGAATGTTGCATTATGACATCATAATGGAATGTTGCATTATGACATCATAATGGAATGTTGCATTATGACATCATAATGGAATGTTGCATTATGACATCATAATGGAATGTTGCATTATGACATCATAATGGAATGTTGCATTATGACATCATAATGGAATTTTGCATTATGACATCATAATGGAATGTTGCATTATGACATCATAATGGAATTTTGCATTATGACATCGTAATGGAATGTTGCATTATGACATCATAATGGAATTTTGCATTATGACATCGTAATGGAATGTTGCTTTATGACATCATAATGGAATGTTGCATTATGACATCGTAATGGAATGTTACATTATGACATCATAATGGAATGTTGCATTATGACATCGTAATGGAATGTTACATTATGACATCATAATGGAATTATACATTATGACATCGTAATGGAATGTTACATTATGACATCATAATGGAATTATACATTATGACATCGTAATGGAATTTTACATTATGACATCATAATGGAATGTTACATTATGACATCGTAATGGAATTTTACATTATGACATCATAATGGAATTTTGCATTATGACATCATAATGGAATTTTACATTATGACATCATAATGGAATTTTGCATTATGACATCATAATGGAATGTTGCATTATGACATCATAATGGAATTTTGCATTATGACATCATAATGGAATGTTGCATTATGACATCATAATGGGATTTTGCATTATGACATCATAATGGAATGTTACATTATGACATCATAATGGAATGTTGCATTATGACATCATAATGGAATGTTGCTGTATGACATCATAATGGAATGTTACATTATGACATCATAATGGAATGTTGCATTATGACATCATAATGGAATGTTGCATTATGACATCATAATGGAATGATACATTATGACATCATAATGGAATTTTTCATTATGACATCATAACGAAATGTTGCTTTATGACATCATAATGGAATTTTACATTATGACATCGTAACGGAATTTTGCATTATGACATCCTAATGGAATTTTACATTATGACATCGTAACGGAATTTTGCATTATGACATCATAATGGAATTTTACATTATGACATCGTAACGGAATTTTGCATTATGACATCATAATGGAATTTTGCATTATGACATCAAAATGGAATTTTACATTATGACATCATAATTGAATTTTACATTATGACATCATAATTGAATTTTGCATTATGACATCATAATGGAATTTTACATTATGACATCATAATGGAATGTTGCATTATGACTTCATAATGGAATTTTGCATTATGACATCATAATGGAATGTTGCATTATGACATCATAATGGAATGTTACATTATGACATCATAATGGAATGTTACATTATGACATCATAATGGAATGTTACATTATGACATCATAATGGAATTTTACATTATGACATCATAATGGAATTTTGCATTATGACATCATAATGGAATTTTACATTATGACATCATAATCGAATTTTACATTATGACATCATAATGGAATTTTACATTATGACATCATAATGGAATTTTGCATTATGACATCATAATGGAATTTTGCATTATGACATCATAATGGAATGTTACATTATGACATCATAATGGAATTTTACATTATGACATCATAATGGAATTTTGCATTATGACATCATAATGGAATTTTGCATTATGACATCATAATGGAATGTTACATTATGACATCATAATGGAATTTTACATTATGACATCATAATGGAATTTTGCATTATGACATCATAATGGAATGTTGCATTATGACATCATAATGGAATTTTGCAGTATGACATCGTAATGGAATGTTACATTATGACATCATAATGGAATTTTACATTATGACATCGTAATGGAATGTTACATTATGACATCATAATGGAATTTTGCATTATGACATCATAATGGAATTTTACATTATGACATCATAATGGAATTTTGCATTATGACATCATAATGGAATGTTGCATTATGACATCATAATGGAATTTTGCATTATGACATCATAATGGAATGTTGCATTATGACATCATAATGGAATGTTGCATTATGACATCATAATGGAATGTTGCTTTATGACATCATAATGGAATGTTGCATTATGACATCATAATGGAATGTTGCATTATGACATCATAATGGAATGTTACATTATGACATCATAATGGAATTATACATTATGACATCGTAATGGAATGTTACATTATGACATCATAATGGAATTATACATTATGACATCGTAATGGAATTTTACATTATGACATCATAATGGAATTTTACATTATGACATCATAATGGAATGTTGCATTATGACATCATAATGGAATGTTGCTTTATGACATCATAATGGAATGTTGCATTATGACATCATAATGGAATGTTGCATTATGACATCATAATGGAATGTTGCTTTATGACATCATAATGGAATGTTGCATTATGACATCATAATGGAATGTTGCATTATGACATCATAATGGAATGTTGCTTTATGACATCATAATGGAATGTTGCATTATGACATCATAATGGAATGTTGCATTATGACATCATAATGGAATGTTACATTATGACATCATAATGGAATTATACATTATGACATCGTAATGGAATGTTACATTATGACATCATAATGGAATTATACATTATGACATCGTAATGGAATTTTACATTATGACATCATAATGGAATGTTACATTATGACATCATAATGGAATTTTACATTATGACATCATAATGGAATTTTGCATTATGACATCATAATGGAATTTTACATTATGACATCATAATGGAATTTTGCATTATGACATCATAATGGAATGTTGCATTATGACATCATAATGGAATTTTGCATTATGACATCATAATGGAATGTTGCATTATGACATCATAATGGGATTTTGCATTATGACATCATAATGGAATGTTACATTATGACATCATAATGGAATGTTGCATTATGACATCATAATGGAATGTTGCTTTATGACATCATAATGGAATTTTACATTATGACATCATAATGGAATGTTGCATTATCACATCATAATGGAATGTTGCATTATGACATAATAATGGAATTTTACATTATGACATCATAATGGAATTTTTCATTATGACATCATAACGAAATGTTGCTTTATGACATCATAATGGAATTTTACATTATGACATCGTAACGGAATTTTGCATTATGACATTGTAATGGATTTTTACATTATGACATCGTAACGGAATTTTGCATTATGACATCATAATGGAATTTTGCATTATGACATCATAATGGAATTTTACATTATGACATCATAATTGAATTTTGCATTATGACATCATAATGGAATTTTACATTATGACATCATAATGGAATTTTGCATTATGACATCATAATGGAATTTTGCATTATGACATCATAATGGAATTTTGCATTATGACATCATAATGGAATGTTACATTATGACATCATAATGGAATTTTACATTATGACATCATAATGGAATTTTGCATTATGACATCATAATGGAATTTTGCATTATGACATCATAATGGAATGTTACATTATGACATCATAATGGAATTTTACATTATGACATCATAATGGAATTTTGCATTATGACATCATAATGGAATTTTGCATTATGACATCATAATGGAATGTTACATTATGACATCATAATGGAATTTTACATTATGACATCATAATGGAATTTTGCATTATGACATCATAATGGAATGTTACATTATGACATCATAATGGAATTTTGCATTATGACATCATAATGGAATGTTACATTATGACATCATAATGGAATTTTGCATTATGACATCATAATGGAGTGTTACATTATGACATCATAATGGAATTTTACATTATGACATCATAATGGAATTTTGCATTATGACATCATAATGGAATTTTACATTATGACATCATAATGGAATGTTGCATTATGACATCATAATGGAATGTTGCATTATGACATCATAATGGAATTTTACATTATGACATCGTAATGGAATGTTACATTATGACATCATAATGGAATTTTGCATTATGACATCATAATGGAATTTTACATTATGACATCATAATGGAATTTTGCATTATGACATCATAATGGAATGTTGCATTATGACATCATAATGGAATTTTGCATTATGACATCATAATGGAATGTTACATTATGACATCATAATGGAATTTTACATTATGACATCGTAATGGAATGTTACATTATGACATCATAATGGAATTTTGCATTATGACATCATAATGGAATGTTGCATTATGACATCATAATGGAATTTTGCATTATGACATCATAATGGAATGTTACATTATGACATCGTAATGGAATTTTACATTATGACATCGTAATGGAATGTTACATTATGACATCATAATGGAATTTTGCATTATGACATCATAATGGAATTTTACATTATGACATCATAATGGAATGTTGCATTATGACATCATAATGGAATTTTACATTATGACATCATAATGGAATTTTGCATTATGGCATCATAATGGAATGTTGCATTATGACATCATAATGGAATTTTGCATTATGACATCATAATGGAATGTTGCATTATGACATCATAATGGAATTTTGCATTATGACATCATAATGGAATGTTGCATTATGACATCATAATGGAATGTTGCATTATGACATCATAATGGAATGTTGCATTATGACATCATAATGGAATGTTGCATTATGACATCATAATGGAATGTTGCATTATGACATCATAATGGAATGTTGCATTATGACATCATAATGGAATTTTGCATTATGACATCATAATGGAATGTTGCATTATGACATCATAATGGAATTTTGCATTATGACATCATAATGGAATGTTGCATTATGACATCATAATGGAATTTTGCATTATGACATCATAATGGAATGTTGCTTTATGACATCATAATGGAATGTTGCATTATGACATCGTAATGGAATGTTACATTATGACATCATAATGGAATGTTGCATTATGACATCGTAATGGAATGTTACATTATGACATCATAATGGAATTATACATTATGACATCGTAATGGAATGTTACATTATGACATCATAATGGAATTATACATTATGACATCGTAATGGAATTTTACATTATGACATCATAATGGAATGTTACATTATGACATCGTAATGGAATTTTACATTATGACATCATAATGGAATTTTGCATTATGACATCATAATGGAATTTTACATTATGACATCATAATGGAATTTTGCATTATGACATCATAATGGAATGTTGCATTATGACATCATAATGGAATTTTGCATTATGACATCATAATGGAATGTTGCATTATGACATCATAATGGGATTTTGCATTATGACATCATAATGGAATGTTACATTATGACATCATAATGGAATGTTGCATTATGACATCATAATGGAATGTTGCTGTATGACATCATAATGGAATGTTACATTATGACATCATAATGGAATGTTGCATTATGACATCATAATGGAATGTTGCATTATGACATCATAATGGAATGTTACATTATGACATCATAATGGAATTTTTCATTATGACATCATAACGAAATGTTGCTTTATGACATCATAATGGAATTTTACATTATGACATCGTAACGGAATTTTGCATTATGACATCCTAATGGAATTTTACATTATGACATCGTAACGGAATTTTGCATTATGACATCCTAATGGAATTTTACATTATGACATCGTAACGGAATTTTGCATTATGACATCCTAATGGAATTTTACATTATGACATCGTAACGGAATTTTGCATTATGACATCGTAATGGAATTTTACATTATGACATCGTAACGGAATTTTGCATTATGACATCATAATGGAATTTTGCATTATGACATCATAATGGAATTTTACATTATGACATCATAATTGAATTTTACATTATGACATCATAATTGAATTTTGCATTATGACATCATAATGGAATTTTACATTATGACATCATAATGGAATGTTGCATTATGACTTCATAATGGAATTTTGCATTATGACATCATAATGGAATGTTGCATTATGACATCATAATGGAATGTTACATTATGACATCATAATGGAATGTTACATTATGACATCATAATGGAATGTTACATTATGACATCATAATGGAATTTTACATTATGACATCATAATGGAATTTTGCATTATGACATCATAATGGAATTTTACATTATGACATCATAATCGAATTTTACATTATGACATCATAATGGAATTTTACATTATGACATCATAATCGAATTTTACATTATGACATCATAATGGAATTTTACATTATGACATCATAATCGAATTTTACATTATGACATCATAATGGAATTTTGCATTATGACATCATAATGGAATGTTACATTATGACATCATAATGGAATTTTACATTATGACATCATAATGGAATTTTGCATTATGACATCATAATGGAATTTTGCATTATGACATCATAATGGAATGTTACATTATGACATCATAATGGAATTTTACATTATGACATCATAATGGAATTTTGCATTATGACATCATAATGGAATTTTGCATTATGACATCATAATGGAATGTTGCATTATGACATCATAATGGAATTTTACATTATGACATCATAATGGAATTTTGCATTATGGCATCATAATGGAATGTTGCATTATGACATCATAATGGAATGTTGCTTTATGACATCATAATGGAATTTTACATTATGGCATCATAATGGAATTTTGCATTATGACATCATAATGGAATGTTACATTATGACATCATAATGGAATTTTACATTATGACATCGTAATGGAATGTTACATTATGACATCATAATGGAATTTTGCATTATGACATCATAATGGAATTTTACATTATGACATCATAATGGAATTTTGCATTATGACATCATAATGGAATGTTGCATTATGACATCATAATGGAATTTTGCATTATGACATCATAATGGAATGTTACATTATGACATCATAATGGAATTTTACATTATGACATCGTAATGGAATGTTACATTATGACATCATAATGGAATTTTGCATTATGACATCATAATGGAATTTTACATTATGACATCATAATGGAATTTTGCATTATGACATCATAATGGAATTTTACATTATGACATCATAATGGAATTTTGCATTATGGCATCATAATGGAATGTTGCATTATGACATCATAATGGAATGTTGCTTTATGACATCATAATGGAATTTTACATTATGGCATCATAATGGAATTTTGCATTATGACATCATAATGGAATGTTGCATTATGACATCATAATGGAATTTTACATTATGACATCATAATGGAATGTTGCATTATGACATCATAATGGAATTTTGCATTATGACATCATAATGGAATGTTGCATTATGACATCATAATGGAATTTTGCATTATGACATCATAATGGAATGTTGCATTATGACATCATAATGGAATGTTGCATTATGACATCATAATGGAATGTTGCTTTATGACATCATAATGGAATGTCGCATTATGACATCATAATGGAATGTTGCATTATGACATCATAATGGAATGTTACATTATGACATCATAATGGAATTATACATTATGACATCGTAATGGAATGTTACATTATGACATCATAATGGAATTATACATTATGACATCGTAATGGAATTTTACATTATGACATCATAATGGAATTTTACATTATGACATCATAATGGAATGTTGCATTATGACATCATAATGGAATGTTGCTTTATGACATCATAATGGAATGTTGCATTATGACATCATAATGGAATGTTGCATTATGACATCATAATGGAATGTTGCTTTATGACATCATAATGGAATGTTGCATTATGACATCATAATGGAATGTTGCATTATGACATCATAATGGAATGTTGCTTTATGACATCATAATGGAATGTTGCATTATGACATCATAATGGAATGTTGCATTATGACATCATAATGGAATGTTACATTATGACATCATAATGGAATTATACATTATGACATCGTAATGGAATGTTACATTATGACATCATAATGGAATTATACATTATGACATCGTAATGGAATTTTACATTATGACATCATAATGGAATGTTACATTATGACATCATAATGGAATTTTACATTATGACATCATAATGGAATTTTGCATTATGACATCATAATGGAATTTTACATTATGACATCATAATGGAATTTTGCATTATGACATCATAATGGAATGTTGCATTATGACATCATAATGGAATTTTGCATTATGACATCATAATGGAATGTTGCATTATGACATCATAATGGGATTTTGCATTATGACATCATAATGGAATGTTACATTATGACATCATAATGGAATGTTGCATTATGACATCATAATGGAATGTTGCTTTATGACATCATAATGGAATTTTACATTATGACATCATAATGGAATGTTGCATTATCACATCATAATGGAATGTTGCATTATGACATAATAATGGAATTTTACATTATGACATCATAATGGAATTTTTCATTATGACATCATAACGAAATGTTGCTTTATGACATCATAATGGAATTTTACATTATGACATCGTAACGGAATTTTGCATTATGACATTGTAATGGATTTTTACATTATGACATCGTAACGGAATTTTGCATTATGACATCATAATGGAATTTTGCATTATGACATCATAATGGAATTTTACATTATGACATCATAATTGAATTTTGCATTATGACATCATAATGGAATTTTACATTATGACATCATAATGGAATTTTGCATTATGACATCATAATGGAATTTTGCATTATGACATCATAATGGAATTTTGCATTATGACATCATAATGGAATGTTACATTATGACATCATAATGGAATTTTACATTATGACATCATAATGGAATTTTGCATTATGACATCATAATGGAATTTTGCATTATGACATCATAATGGAATTTTACATTATGACATCATAATGGAATTTTACATTATGACATCATAATGGAATTTTGCATTATGACATCATAATGGAATTTTGCATTATGACATCATAATGGAATGTTACATTATGACATCATAATGGAATTTTACATTATGACTAGAGATGAGCGAACGTGTTCTTAACGAACACTTACGCACCCGGACACCGGCTTTTCCGAGGACTTCCGTGTTCGCGCGTAAGTATTCGGGGGGCGCCGGGGGGCGGGGAGAGGCGCGGCGGCGCGGGCGGCAGCAGCGGGGAACAGGGGGGAGCCCTCTCTCTCTCCCTCTCCCCCCCACTCCCCGCCGCAACCCCCCGCGCTGCCACGGCGACCCCCGAACTTTTTTCGTCCGAACACGGAATTCCTCGCGAAGTTCGGTGTCCGGGCGAAAAGGGGCGGAGCCGAACACGTTCGCTCATCTCTAATTATGACATCATAATGGAATTTTACATTATGACATCATAATGGAATTTTGCATTATGACATCATAATGGAATTTTACATTATGACATCATAATGGAATGTTGCATTATGACATCATAATGGAATGTTGCATTATGACATCATAATGGAATTTTACATTATGACATCATAATGGAATTTTGCATTATGACATCATAATGGAATGTTACATTATGACATCATAATGGAATGTTACATTATGACATCATAATGGAATTTTGCATTATGACATCATAATGGAATTTTACATTATGACATCATAATGGAATTTTGCATTATGACATCATAATGGAATTTTGCATTATGACATCGTAATGGAATTTTACATTATGACATCGTAATGGAATTTTGCATTATGACATCATAATGGAATTTTGCATTATGACATCATAATGGAATGTTGCATTATGACATCATAATGGAATTTTACATTATTACATCATAATGGAATTTTGCATTATGACATCATAATGGAATGTTACATTATGACATCATAATGGAATTTTGCATTATGACATCATAATGGAATTTTGCATTATGGCATCATAATGGAATGTTACATTATGACATCATAATGGAATGTTGCTTTATGACATCATAATGGAATTTTACATTATGGCATCATAATGGAATTTTGCATTATGACATCATAATGGAATGTTGCATTATGACATCATAATGGAATGTTGCATTATGGCATCATAATGGAATTTTGCATTATGACATCATAATGGAATGTTGCATTATGACATCATAATGGAATGTTGCATTATGACATCATAATGGAATGTTACATTATGACATCATAATGGAATGTTGCATTATGACATCATAATGGAATGTTGCATTATGACATCATAATGGAATGTTGCATTATGACATCATAATGGAATGTTACATTATGACATCATAATGGAATGTTGCATTATGACATCATTAATGGAATGTTGCATTATGACATCATAATGGAATGTTTCATTATGACATCATAATGGAATTTTGCATTATGACATCATAATGGAATGTTGCATTATGACATCATAATGGAATTTTACATTATGACATCATAATGGAATGTTACATTATGACATCATAATGGAATTTTGCATTATGACATCATAATGGAGTGTTACATTATGATATCATAATGGAATGTTGCATTATGACATCATAATGGAATGTTACATTATGACATCATAATGGAATTTTGCATTATGACATCATAATGGAATGTTGCATTATGACATCATAATGGAATGTTGCATTATGACATCATAATGGAATGTTGCATTATGACATCATAATGGAATGTTACATTATGACATCATAATGGAATTTTGCATTATGACATCATAATGGAATGTTACATTATGACATCATAATGGAATTTTGCATTATGACATCATAATGGAATTTTGCATTATGACATCATAATGGAATGTTACATTATGACATCATAATGGAATGTTACATTATGACATCATAATGGAATTTTGCATTATGACATCATAATGGAATTTTGCATTATGACATCATAATGGAATTTTGCATTATAACATCATAATGGAATGTTACATTATGACATCATAACGGAATTTTACATTATGACATCATAACGGAATGTTGCTCTATGACATCATAATGGAATGTTGCATTATGACATCATAACGGAATGTTGCATTATGACATCATAATGGAATGTTACATTATGACATCATAATGGAATTTTGCATTATGACATCATAATGGAATGTTACATTATGACATCATAATGGAATGTTACATTATGACATCATAATGGAATGTTACATTATGACATCATAATGGAATTTTGCATTATGACATCATAATGGAATGTTACATTATGACATCATAATGGAATTTTGCATTATGACATCATAATGGAATTTTACATTATGACATCATAATCGAATTTTACATTATGACATCATAATGGAATTTTACATTATGACATCATAATCGAATTTTACATTATGACATCATAATGGAATTTTGCATTATGACATCATAATGGAATGTTACATTATGACATCATAATGGAATTTTACATTATGACATCATAATGGAATTTTGCATTATGACATCATAATGGAATTTTGCATTATGACATCATAATGGAATGTTACATTATGACATCATAATGGAATTTTGCATTATGACATCATAATGGAATTTTGCATTATGACATCATAATGGAATGTTACATTATGACATCATGATGGAATTTTACATTATGACATCATAATGGAATTTTGCATTATGACATCATAATGGAATGTTGCATTATGACATCATAATGGAATTTTGCAGTATGACATCATAATGGAATGTTACATTATGACATCATAATGGAATTTTACATTATGACATCGTAATGGAATGTTACATTATGACATCATAATGGAATTTTGCATTATGACATCATAATGGAATTTTACATTATGACATCATAATGGAATTTTGCATTATGACATCATAATGGAATGTTGCATTATGACATCATAATGGAATTTTGCATTATGACATCATAATGGAATGTTACATTATGACATCATAATGGAATTTTACATTATGACATCGTAATGGAATGTTACATTATGACATAATAATGGAATTTTGCATTATGACATCATAATGGAATTTTACATTATGACATCATAATGGAATTTTGCATTATGGCATCATAATGGAATGTTGCATTATGACATCATAATGGAATGTTGCTTTATGACATCATAATGGAATTTTACATTATGGCATCATAATGGAATTTTGCATTATGACATCATAATGGAATGTTACATTATGACATCATAATGGAATTTTACATTATGACATCGTAATGGAATGTTACATTATGACATCATAATGGAATTTTGCATTATGACATCATAATGGAATTTTACATTATGACATCATAATGGAATTTTGCATTATGACATCATAATGGAATGTTGCATTATGACATCATAATGGAATTTTGCATTATGACATCATAATGGAATGTTACATTATGACATCGTAATGGAATTTTACATTATGACATCGTAATGGAATGTTACATTATGACATCATAATGGAATTTTGCATTATGACATCATAATGGAATTTTACATTATGACATCATAATGGAATTTTGCATTATGACATCATAATGGAATGTTGCATTATGACATCATAATGGAATTTTGCATTATGACATCATAATGGAATTTTACATTATGACATCATAATGGAATTTTGCATTATGACATCATAATGGAATTTTACATTATGACATCATAATGGAATTTTGCATTATGGCATCATAATGGAATGTTGCATTATGACATCATAATGGAATTTTGCATTATGACATCATAATGGAATGTTGCATTATGACATCATAATGGAATTTTGCATTATGACATCATAATGGAATGTTGCATTATGACATCATAATGGAATGTTGCATTATGACATCATAATGGAATGTTGCATTATGACATCATAATGGAATGTTGCATTATGACATCATAATGGAATGTTGCATTATGACATCATAATGGAATTTTGCATTATGACATCATAATGGAATGTTGCATTATGACATCATAATGGAATTTTGCATTATGACATCATAATGGAATGTTGCATTATGACATCATAATGGAATTTTGCATTATGACATCGTAATGGAATGTTGCTTTATGACATCATAATGGAATGTTGCATTATGACATCGTAATGGAATGTTACATTATGACATCATAATGGAATGTTGCATTATGACATCGTAATGGAATGTTACATTATGACATCATAATGGAATTATACATTATGACATCGTAATGGAATGTTACATTATGACATCATAATGGAATTATACATTATGACATCGTAATGGAATTTTACATTATGACATCATAATGGAATGTTACATTATGAAATCGTAATGGAATTTTACATTATGACATCATAATGGAATTTTGCATTATGACATCATAATGGAATTTTACATTATGACATCATAATGGAATTTTGCATTATGACATCATAATGGAATGTTGCATTATGACATCATAATGGAATTTTGCATTATGACATCATAATGGAATGTTGCATTATGACATCATAATGGGATTTTGCATTATGACATCATAATGGAATGTTACATTATGACATCATAATGGAATGTTGCATTATGACATCATAATGGAATGTTGCTGTATGACATCATAATGGAATGTTACATTATGACATCATAATGGAATGTTGCATTATGACATCATAATGGAATGTTGCATTATGACATCATAATGGAATGTTACATTATGACATCATAATGGAATTTTTCATTATGACATCATAACGAAATGTTGCTTTATGACATCATAATGGAATTTTACATTATGACATCGTAACGGAATTTTGCATTATGACATCCTAATGGAATTTTACATTATGACATCGTAACGGAATTTTGCATTATGACATCATAATGGAATTTTACATTATGACATCGTAACGGAATTTTGCATTATGACATCATAATGGAATTTTGCATTATGACATCAAAATGGAATTTTACATTATGACATCATAATTGAATTTTACATTATGACATCATAATTGAATTTTGCATTATGACATCATAATGGAATTTTACATTATGACATCATAATGGAATGTTGCATTATGACTTCATAATGGAATTTTGCATTATGACATCATAATGGAATGTTGCATTATGACATCATAATGGAATGTTACATTATGACATCATAATGGAATGTTACATTATGACATCATAATGGAATGTTACATTATGACATCATAATGGAATTTTACATTATGACATCATAATGGAATTTTGCATTATGACATCATAATGGAATTTTACATTATGACATCATAATCGAATTTTACATTATGACATCATAATGGAATTTTACATTATGACATCATAATGGAATTTTGCATTATGACATCATAATGGAATTTTGCATTATGACATCATAATGGAATGTTACATTATGACATCATAATGGAATTTTACATTATGACATCATAATGGAATTTTGCATTATGACATCATAATGGAATTTTGCATTATGACATCATAATGGAATGTTACATTATGACATCATAATGGAATTTTACATTATGACATCATAATGGAATTTTGCATTATGACATCATAATGGAATGTTGCATTATGACATCATAATGGAATTTTGCAGTATGACATCGTAATGGAATGTTACATTATGACATCATAATGGAATTTTACATTATGACATCGTAATGGAATGTTACATTATGACATCATAATGGAATTTTGCATTATGACATCATAATGGAATTTTACATTATGACATCATAATGGAATTTTGCATTATGACATCATAATGGAATGTTGCATTATGACATCATAATGGAATTTTGCATTATGACATCATAATGGAATGTTACATTATGACATCATAATGGAATTTTACATTATGACATCGTAATGGAATGTTACATTATGACATCATAATGGAATTTTGCATTATGACATCATAATGGAATTTTACATTATAACATAATAATGGAATTTTGCATTATGACATCATAATGGAATTTTACATTATGACATCATAATGGAATTTTGCATTATGGCATCATAATGGAATGTTGCATTATGACATCATAATGGAATGTTGCTTTATGACATCATAATGGAATTTTACATTATGGCATCATAATGGAATTTTGCATTATGACATCATAATGGAATGTTACATTATGACATCATAATGGAATTTTACATTATGACATCGTAATGGAATGTTACATTATGACATCATAATGGAATTTTGCATTATGACATCATAATGGAATTTTACATTATGACATCATAATGGAATTTTGCATTATGACATCATAATGGAATGTTGCATTATGACATCATAATGGAATTTTGCATTATGACATCATAATGGAATGTTACATTATGACATCATAATGGAATTTTACATTATGACATTGTAATGGAATGTTACATTATGACATCATAATGGAATTTTGCATTATGACATCATAATGGAATGTTGCATTATGACATCATAATGGAATTTTGCATTAAGACATCATAATGGAATGTTACATTATGACATCGTAATGGAATTTTACATTATGACATCGTAATGGAATTTTACATTATGACATCGTAATGGAATGTTACATTATGACATCATAATGGAATTTTGCATTATGACATCATAATGGAATTTTACATTATGACATCATAATGGAATGTTGCATTATGACATCATAATGGAATTTTACATTATGACATCATAATGGAATTTTGCATTATGGCATCATAATGGAATGTTGCATTATGACATCATAATGGAATTTTGCATTATGACATCATAATGGAATGTTGCATTATGACATCATAATGGAATTTTGCATTATGACATCATAATGGAATGTTGCATTATGACATCATAATGGAATGTTGCATTATGACATCATAATGGAATGTTGCATTATGACATCATAATGGAATGTTGCATTATGACATCATAATGGAATGTTGCATTATGACATCATAATGGAATTTTGCATTATGACATCATAATGGAATGTTGCATTATGACATCATAATGGAATTTTGCATTATGACATCGTAATGGAATGTTGCATTATGACATCATAATGGAATTTTGCATTATGACATCGTAATGGAATGTTGCTTTATGACATCATAATGGAATGTTGCATTATGACATCGTAATGGAATGTTACATTATGACATCATAATGGAATGTTGCATTATGACATCGTAATGGAATGTTACATTATGACATCATAATGGAATTATACATTATGACATCGTAATGGAATGTTACATTATGACATCATAATGGAATTATACATTATGACATCGTAATGGAATTTTACATTATGACATCATAATGGAATGTTACATTATGACATCGTAATGGAATTTTACATTATGACATCATAATGGAATTTTGCATTATGACATCATAATGGAATGTTGCATTATGACATCATAATGGAATTTTGCATTATGACATCATAATGGAATGTTGCATTATGACATCATAATGGGATTTTGCATTATGACATCATAATGGAATGTTACATTATGACATCATAATGGAATGTTGCATTATGACATCATAATGGAATGTTGCTGTATGACATCATAATGGAATGTTACATTATGACATCATAATGGAATGTTGCATTATGACATCATAATGGAATGTTGCATTATGACATCATAATGGAATGTTACATTATGACATCATAATGGAATTTTTCATTATGACATCATAACGAAATGTTGCTTTATGACATCATAATGGAATTTTACATTATGACATCGTAACGGAATTTTGCATTATGACATCCTAATGGAATTTTACATTATGACATCGTAACGGAATTTTGCATTATGACATCCTAATGGAATTTTACATTATGACATCGTAACGGAATTTTGCATTATGACATCCTAATGGAATTTTACATTATGACATCGTAACGGAATTTTGCATTATGACATCGTAATGGAATTTTACATTATGACATCGTAACGGAATTTTGCATTATGACATCATAATGGAATTTTGCATTATGACATCATAATGGAATTTTACATTATGACATCATAATTGAATTTTACATTATGACATCATAATTGAATTTTGCATTATGACATCATAATGGAATTTTACATTATGACATCATAATGGAATGTTGCATTATGACTTCATAATGGAATTTTGCATTATGACATCATAATGGAATGTTGCATTATGAAATCATAATGGAATGTTACATTATGACATCATAATGGAATGTTACATTATGACATCATAATGGAATGTTACATTATGACATCATAATGGAATTTTACATTATGACATCATAATGGAATTTTGCATTATGACATCATAATGGAATTTTACATTATGACATCATAATCGAATTTTACATTATGACATCATAATGGAATTTTACATTATGACATCATAATCGAATTTTACATTATGACATCATAATGGAATTTTGCATTATGACATCATAATGGAATGTTACATTATGACATCATAATGGAATTTTACATTATGACATCATAATGGAATTTTGCATTATGACATCATAATGGAATTTTGCATTATGACATCATAATGGAATGTTACATTATGACATCATAATGGAATTTTACATTATGACATCATAATGGAATTTTGCATTATGACATCATAATGGAATTTTGCATTATGACATCATAATGGAATGTTACATTATGACATCATGATGGAATTTTACATTATGACATCATAATGGAATTTTGCATTATGACATCATAATGGAATGTTGCATTATGACATCATAATGGAATTTTGCAGTATGACATCATAATGGAATGTTACATTATGACATCATAATGGAATTTTACATTATGACATCGTAATGGAATGTTACATTATGACATCATAATGGAATTTTGCATTATGACATCATAATGGAATTTTACATTATGACATCATAATGGAATTTTGCATTATGACATCATAATGGAATGTTGCATTATGACATCATAATGGAATTTTGCATTATGACATCATAATGGAATGTTACATTATGACATCATAATGGAATTTTACATTATGACATCGTAATGGAATATTACATTATGACATCATAATGGAATTTTGCATTATGACATCATAATGGAATTTTACATTATGACATAATAATGGAATTTTGCATTATGACATCATAATGGAATTTTACATTATGACATCATAATGGAATTTTGCATTATGGCATCATAATGGAATGTTGCATTATGACATCATAATGGAATGTTGCTTTATGACATCATAATGGAATTTTACATTATGGCATCATAATGGAATTTTGCATTATGACATCATAATGGAATGTTACATTATGACATCATAATGGAATTTTACATTATGACATCGTAATGGAATGTTACATTATGACATCATAATGGAATTTTGCATTATGACATCATAATGGAATTTTACATTATGACATCATAATGGAATTTTGCATTATGACATCATAATGGAATGTTGCATTATGACATCATAATGGAATTTTGCATTATGACATCATAATGGAATGTTACATTATGACATCATAATGGAATTTTACATTATGACATCGTAATGGAATGTTACATTATGACATCATAATGGAATTTTGCATTATGACATCATAATGGAATTTTACATTATGACATCATAATGGAATTTTGCATTATGACATCATAATGGAATTTTACATTATGACATCATAATGGAATTTTGCATTATGGCATCATAATGGAATGTTGCATTATGACATCATAATGGAATGTTGCTTTATGACATCATAATGGAATTTTACATTATGGCATCATAATGGAATTTTGCATTATGACATCATAATGGAATGTTGCATTATGACATCATAATGGAATTTTACATTATGACATCATAATGGAATGTTGCATTATGACATCATAATGGAATTTTGCATTATGACATCATAATGGAATGTTGCATTATGACATCATAATGGAATTTTGCATTATGACATCATAATGGAATGTTGCATTATGACATCATAATGGAATGTTGCATTATGACATCATAATGGAATGTTGCTTTATGACATCATAATGGAATGTTGCATTATGACATCATAATGGAATGTTGCATTATGACATCATAATGGAATGTTACATTATGACATCATAATGGAATTATACATTATGACATCGTAATGGAATGTTACATTATGACATCATAATGGAATTATACATTATGACATCGTAATGGAATTTTACATTATGACATCATAATGGAATTTTACATTATGACATCATAATGGAATGTTGCATTATGACATCATAATGGAATGTTGCTTTATGACATCATAATGGAATGTTGCATTATGACATCATAATGGAATGTTGCATTATGACATCATAATGGAATGTTGCTTTATGACATCATAATGGAATGTTGCATTATGACATCATAATGGAATGTTGCATTATGACATCATAATGGAATGTTGCTTTATGACATCATAATGGAATGTTGCATTATGACATCATAATGGAATGTTGCATTATGACATCATAATGGAATGTTACATTATGACATCATAATGGAATTATACATTATGACATCGTAATGGAATGTTACATTATGACATCATAATGGAATTATACATTATGACATCGTAATGGAATTTTACATTATGACATCATAATGGAATGTTACATTATGACATCATAATGGAATTTTACATTATGACATCATAATGGAATTTTGCATTATGACATCATAATGGAATTTTACATTATGACATCATAATGGAATTTTGCATTATGACATCATAATGGAATGTTGCATTATGACATCATAATGGAATTTTGCATTATGACATCATAATGGAATGTTGCATTATGACATCATAATGGGATTTTGCATTATGACATCATAATGGAATGTTACATTATGACATCATAATGGAATGTTGCATTATGACATCATAATGGAATGTTGCTTTATGACATCATAATGGAATTTTACATTATGACATCATAATGGAATGTTGCATTATCACATCATAATGGAATGTTGCATTATGACATAATAATGGAATTTTACATTATGACATCATAATGGAATTTTTCATTATGACATCATAACGAAATGTTGCTTTATGACATCATAATGGAATTTTACATTATGACATCGTAACGGAATTTTGCATTATGACATTGTAATGGATTTTTACATTATGACATCGTAACGGAATTTTGCATTATGACATCATAATGGAATTTTGCATTATGACATCATAATGGAATTTTACATTATGACATCATAATTGAATTTTGCATTATGACATCATAATGGAATTTTACATTATGACATCATAATGGAATTTTGCATTATGACATCATAATGGAATTTTGCATTATGACATCATAATGGAATTTTGCATTATGACATCATAATGGAATGTTACATTATGACATCATAATGGAATTTTACATTATGACATCATAATGGAATTTTGCATTATGACATCATAATGGAATTTTGCATTATGACATCATAATGGAATGTTACATTATGACATCATAATGGAATTTTACATTATGACATCATAATGGAATTTTGCATTATGACATCATAATGGAATTTTGCATTATGACATCATAATGGAATGTTACATTATGACATCATAATGGAATTTTACATTATGACATCATAATGGAATTTTGCATTATGACATCATAATGGAATGTTACATTATGACATCATAATGGAATTTTGCATTATGACATCATAATGGAATGTTACATTATGACATCATAATGGAATTTTGCATTATGACATCATAATGGAGTGTTACATTATGACATCATAATGGAATTTTACATTATGACATCATAATGGAATGTTGCATTATGACATCATAATGGAATGTTGCATTATGACATCATAATGGAATGTTGCATTATGACATCATAATGGAATGTTACATTATGACATCATAATGGAATTTTGCATTATGACATCATAATGGAATGTTACATTATGACATCATAATGGAATTTTGCATTATGACATCATAATGGAATTTTGCATTATGACATCATAATGGAATTTTACATTATGACATCATAATGGAATTTTGCATTATGACATCATAATGGAATTTTGCATTATGACATCGTAATGGAATTTTACATTATGACATCGTAATGGAATTTTGCATTATGACATCATAATGGAATTTTGCATTATGACATCATAATGGAATGTTGCATTATGACATCATAATGGAATTTTACATTATTACATCATAATGGAATTTTGCATTATGACATCATAATGGAATGTTACATTATGACATCATAATGGAATTTTGCATTATGACATCATAATGGAATTTTGCATTATGGCATCATAATGGAATGTTACATTATGACATCATAATGGAATGTTGCTTTATGACATCATAATGGAATTTTACATTATGGCATCATAATGGAATTTTGCATTATGACATCATAATGGAATGTTGCATTATGACATCATAATGGAATGTTGCATTATGGCATCATAATGGAATTTTGCATTATGACATCATAATGGAATGTTGCATTATGACATCATAATGGAATGTTGCATTATGACATCATAATGGAATGTTACATTATGACATCATAATGGAATGTTGCATTATGACATCATAATGGAATGTTGCATTATGACATCATAATGGAATGTTGCATTATGACATCATAATGGAATGTTACATTATGACATCATAATGGAATGTTGCATTATGACATCATTAATGGAATGTTGCATTATGACATCATAATGGAATGTTTCATTATGACATCATAATGGAATTTTGCATTATGACATCATAATGGAATGTTGCATTATGACATCATAATGGAATTTTACATTATGACATCATAATGGAATGTTACATTATGACATCATAATGGAATTTTGCATTATGACATCATAATGGAGTGTTACATTATGATATCATAATGGAATGTTGCATTATGACATCATAATGGAATGTTACATTATGACATCATAATGGAATTTTGCATTATGACATCATAATGGAATGTTGCATTATGACATCATAATGGAATGTTGCATTATGACATCATAATGGAATGTTGCATTATGACATCATAATGGAATGTTACATTATGACATCATAATGGAATTTTGCATTATGACATCATAATGGAATGTTACATTATGACATCATAATGGAATTTTGCATTATGACATCATAATGGAATTTTGCATTATGACATCATAATGGAATTTTGCATTATGACATCATAATGGAATTTTGCATTATGACATCATAATGGAATGTTACATTATGACAGCATAATGGAATGTTACATTATGACATCATAATGGAATTTTGCATTATGACATCATAATGGAATTTTGCATTATGACATCATAATGGAATTTTGCATTATGACATCATAAAGGAATGTTACATTATGACATCATAACGGAATTTTACATTATGACATCATAACGGAATGTTGCTCTATGACATCATAATGGAATGTTGCATTATGACATCATAACGGAATGTTGCATTATGACATCATAATGGAATGTTACATTATGACATCATAATGGAATTTTGCATTATGACATCATAACGGAATGTTGCATTATGACATCATAATGGAATTTTGCATTATGACATCATAATGGAATTTTGCATTATGACATCATAATGGAATTTTGCATTATGACATCATAATGGAATTTTGCATTATGACATCATAATGGAATTTTGCATTATGACATCATAATGGAATTTTGCATTATGACATCATAATGTAATGTTACATTATGACATCATAATGGAATTTTGCATTATGACATCATAATGGAATTTTACATTATGACATCATAATGGAATTTTGCATTATGACATCATAATGGAATGTTACATTATGACATCATAATGGAATTTTACATTATGACATCGTAATGGAATTTTGCATTATGACATCATAATGGAATGTTACATTATGACATCATAATGGAATTTTGCATTATGACATCGTAATGGAATTTTGCATTATGACATCATAATGGAATGTTACATTATGACATCATAATGGAATTTTACATTATGACATCATAATCGAATTTTACATTATGACATCATAATGGAATTTTGCATTATGACATCATAATGGAATGTTACATTATGACATCATAATGGAATTTTACATTATGACATCATAATGGAATTTTGCATTATGACATCATAATGGAATTTTACATTATGACATCATAATGGAATTTTGCATTATGACATCGTAATGGAATTTTGCATTATGACATCATAATGGGATTTTGCATTATGACATCATAATGGAATGTTACATTATGACATCATAATGGAATGTTGCTTTATGACATCATAATGGAATTTTACATTATGACATCATAATGGAATGTTGCATTATCACATCATAATGGAATGTTGCATTATGACATCATAATGGAATTTTACATTATGACATCATAATGGAATTTTTCATTATGACATCATAACGAAATGTTGCTTTATGACATCATAATGGAATTTTACATTATGACATCGTAACGGAATTTTGCATTATGACATTGTAATGGAATTTTACATTATGACATCGTAACGGAATTTTGCATTATGACATCATAATGGAATTTTGCATTATGACATCATAATGGAATTTTACATTATGACATCATAATTGAATTTTGCATTATGACATCATAATGGAATTTTACATTATGACATCATAATGGAATTTTGCATTATGACATCATAATGGAATTTTGCATTATGACATCATAATGGAATGTTACATTATGACATCATAATGGAATTTTACATTATGACATCATAATGGAATTTTGCATTATGACATCATAATGGAATTTTGCATTATGACATCATAATGGAATGTTACATTATGACATCATAATGGAATTTTACATTATGACATCATAATGGAATTTTGCATTATGACATCATAATGGAATGTTGCATTATGACATCATAATGGAATTTTGCAGTATGACATCGTAATGGAATGTTACATTATGACATCATAATGGAATTTTACATTATGACATCGTAATGGAATGTTACATTATGACATCATAATGGAATTTTGCATTATGACATCATAATGGAATTTTACATTATGACATCATAATGGAATTTTGCATTATGACATCATAATGGAATGTTGCATTATGACATCATAATGGAATTTTGCATTATGACATCATAATGGAATGTTACATTATGACATCATAATGGAATTTTACATTATGACATTGTAATGGAATGTTACATTATGACATCATAATGGAATTTTGCATTATGACATCATAATGGAATTTTACATTATAACATAATAATGGAATTTTGCATTATGACATCATAATGGAATTTTACATTATGACATCATAATGGAATTTTGCATTATGGCATCATAATGGAATGTTGCATTATGACATCATAATGGAATGTTGCTTTATGACATCATAATGGAATTTTACATTATGGCATCATAATGGAATTTTGCATTATGACATCATAATGGAATGTTACATTATGACATCATAATGGAATTTTACATTATGACATCGTAATGGAATGTTACATTATGACATCATAATGGAATTTTGCATTATGACATCATAATGGAATGTTACATTATGACATCATAATGGAATTTTGCATTATGACATCATAATGGAATGTTGCATTATGACATCATAATGGAATTTTGCATTATGACATCATAATGGAATGTTACATTATGACATCATAATGGAATTTTACATTATGACATTGTAATGGAATGTTACATTATGACATCATAATGGAATTTTGCATTATGACATCATAATGGAATGTTGCATTATGACATCATAATGGAATTTTGCATTATGACATCATAATGGAATGTTACATTATGACATCGTAATGGAATTTTACATTATGACATCGTAATGGAATTTTACATTATGACATCGTAATGGAATGTTACATTATGACATCATAATGGAATTTTGCATTATGACATCATAATGGAATTTTACATTATGACATCATAATGGAATGTTGCATTATGACATCATAATGGAATTTTACATTATGACATCATAATGGAATTTTGCATTATGGCATCATAATGGAATGTTGCATTATGACATCATAATGGAATTTTGCATTATGACATCATAATGGAATGTTGCATTATGACATCATAATGGAATTTTGCATTATGACATCATAATGGAATGTTGCATTATGACATCATAATGGAATGTTGCATTATGACATCATAATGGAATGTTGCATTATGACATCATAATGGAATGTTGCATTATGACATCATAATGGAATGTTGCATTATGACATCATAATGGAATTTTGCATTATGACATCATAATGGAATGTTGCATTATGACATCATAATGGAATTTTGCATTATGACATCGTAATGGAATGTTGCATTATGACATCATAATGGAATTTTGCATTATGACATCGTAATGGAATGTTGCTTTATGACATCATAATGGAATGTTGCATTATGACATCGTAATGGAATGTTACATTATGACATCATAATGGAATGTTGCATTATGACATCGTAATGGAATGTTACATTATGACATCATAATGGAATTATACATTATGACATCGTAATGGAATGTTACATTATGACATCATAATGGAATTATACATTATGACATCGTAATGGAATTTTACATTATGACATCATAATGGAATGTTACATTATGACATCGTAATGGAATTTTACATTATGACATCATAATGGAATTTTGCATTATGACATCATAATGGAATGTTGCATTATGACATCATAATGGAATTTTGCATTATGACATCATAATGGAATGTTGCATTATGACATCATAATGGGATTTTGCATTATGACATCATAATGGAATGTTACATTATGACATCATAATGGAATGTTGCATTATGACATCATAATGGAATGTTGCTGTATGACATCATAATGGAATGTTACATTATGACATCATAATGGAATGTTGCATTATGACATCATAATGGAATGTTGCATTATGACATCATAATGGAATGTTACATTATGACATCATAATGGAATTTTTCATTATGACATCATAACGAAATGTTGCTTTATGACATCATAATGGAATTTTACATTATGACATCGTAACGGAATTTTGCATTATGACATCCTAATGGAATTTTACATTATGACATCGTAACGGAATTTTGCATTATGACATCCTAATGGAATTTTACATTATGACATCGTAACGGAATTTTGCATTATGACATCCTAATGGAATTTTACATTATGACATCGTAACGGAATTTTGCATTATGACATCGTAATGGAATTTTACATTATGACATCGTAACGGAATTTTGCATTATGACATCATAATGGAATTTTGCATTATGACATCATAATGGAATTTTACATTATGACATCATAATTGAATTTTACATTATGACATCATAATTGAATTTTGCATTATGACATCATAATGGAATTTTACATTATGACATCATAATGGAATGTTGCATTATGAAATCATAATGGAATGTTACATTATGACATCATAATGGAATGTTACATTATGACATCATAATGGAATGTTACATTATGACATCATAATGGAATTTTACATTATGACATCATAATGGAATTTTGCATTATGACATCATAATGGAATTTTACATTATGACATCATAATCGAATTTTACATTATGACATCATAATGGAATTTTACATTATGACATCATAATCGAATTTTACATTATGACATCATAATGGAATTTTGCATTATGACATCATAATGGAATGTTACATTATGACATCATAATGGAATTTTACATTATGACATCATAATGGAATTTTGCATTATGACATCATAATGGAATTTTACATTATGACATCATAATGGAATTTTGCATTATGACATCGTAATGGAATTTTGCATTATGACATCATAATGGGATTTTGCATTATGACATCATAATGGAATGTTACATTATGACATCATAATGGAATGTTGCTTTATGACATCATAATGGAATTTTACATTATGACATCATAATGGAATGTTGCATTATCACATCATAATGGAATGTTGCATTATGACATCATAATGGAATTTTACATTATGACATCATAATGGAATTTTTCATTATGACATCATAACGAAATGTTGCTTTATGACATCATAATGGAATTTTACATTATGACATCGTAACGGAATTTTGCATTATGACATTGTAATGGAATTTTACATTATGACATCGTAACGGAATTTTGCATTATGACATCATAATGGAATTTTGCATTATGACATCATA
Organism: Eleutherodactylus coqui; assembly: GCF_035609145.1. Taxonomy (NCBI): domain Eukaryota; kingdom Metazoa; phylum Chordata; class Amphibia; order Anura; family Eleutherodactylidae; genus Eleutherodactylus; species Eleutherodactylus coqui. Next base: position 378,470 of record NW_027102118.1, on the reverse strand, counting down.
ATGGAATTTTACATTATGACATCATAATTGAATTTTGCATTATGACATCATAATGGAATTTTACATTATGACATCATAATGGAATTTTGCATTATGACATCATAATGGAATTTTGCATTATGACATCATAATGGAATGTTACATTATGACATCATAATGGAATTTTACATTATGACATCATAATGGAATTTTGCATTATGACATCATAATGGAATTTTGCATTATGACATCATAATGGAATGTTACATTATGACATCATAATGGAATTTTACATTATGACATCATAATGGAATTTTGCATTATGACATCATAATGGAATGTTGCATTATGACATCATAATGGAATTTTGCAGTATGACATCGTAATGGAATGTTACATTATGACATCATAATGGAATTTTACATTATGACATCGTAATGGAATGTTACATTATGACATCATAATGGAATTTTGCATTATGACATCATAATGGAATTTTACATTATGACATCATAATGGAATTTTGCATTATGACATCATAATGGAATGTTGCATTATGACATCATAATGGAATTTTGCATTATGACATCATAATGGAATGTTACATTATGACATCATAATGGAATTTTACATTATGACATTGTAATGGAATGTTACATTATGACATCATAATGGAATTTTGCATTATGACATCATAATGGAATTTTACATTATAACATAATAATGGAATTTTGCATTATGACATCATAATGGAATTTTACATTATGACATCATAATGGAATTTTGCATTATGGCATCATAATGGAATGTTGCATTATGACATCATAATGGAATGTTGCTTTATGACATCATAATGGAATTTTACATTATGGCATCATAATGGAATTTTGCATTATGACATCATAATGGAATGTTACATTATGACATCATAATGGAATTTTACATTATGACATCGTAATGGAATGTTACATTATGACATCATAATGGAATTTTGCATTATGACATCATAATGGAATTTTACATTATGACATCATAATGGAATTTTGCATTATGACATCATAATGGAATGTTGCATTATGACATCATAATGGAATTTTGCATTATGACATCATAATGGAATGTTACATTATGACATCATAATGGAATTTTACATTATGACATTGTAATGGAATGTTACATTATGACATCATAATGGAATTTTGCATTATGACATCATAATGGAATGTTGCATTATGACATCATAATGGAATTTTGCATTATGACATCATAATGGAATGTTACATTATGACATCGTAATGGAATTTTACATTATGACATCGTAATGGAATTTTACATTATGACATCGTAATGGAATGTTACATTATGACATCATAATGGAATTTTGCATTATGACATCATAATGGAATTTTACATTATGACATCATAATGGAATGTTGCATTATGACATCATAATGGAATTTTACATTATGACATCATAATGGAATTTTGCATTATGGCATCATAATGGAATGTTGCATTATGACATCATAATGGAATTTTGCATTATGACATCATAATGGAATGTTGCATTATGACATCATAATGGAATTTTGCATTATGACATCATAATGGAATGTTGCATTATGACATCATAATGGAATGTTGCATTATGACATCATAATGGAATGTTGCATTATGACATCATAATGGAATGTTGCATTATGACATCATAATGGAATGTTGCATTATGACATCATAATGGAATTTTGCATTATGACATCATAATGGAATGTTGCATTATGACATCATAATGGAATTTTGCATTATGACATCGTAATGGAATGTTGCATTATGACATCATAATGGAATTTTGCATTATGACATCGTAATGGAATGTTGCTTTATGACATCATAATGGAATGTTGCATTATGACATCGTAATGGAATGTTACATTATGACATCATAATGGAATGTTGCATTATGACATCGTAATGGAATGTTACATTATGACATCATAATGGAATTATACATTATGACATCGTAATGGAATGTTACATTATGACATCATAATGGAATTATACATTATGACATCGTAATGGAATTTTACATTATGACATCATAATGGAATGTTACATTATGACATCGTAATGGAATTTTACATTATGACATCATAATGGAATTTTGCATTATGACATCATAATGGAATGTTGCATTATGACATCATAATGGAATTTTGCATTATGACATCATAATGGAATGTTGCATTATGACATCATAATGGGATTTTGCATTATGACATCATAATGGAATGTTACATTATGACATCATAATGGAATGTTGCATTATGACATCATAATGGAATGTTGCTGTATGACATCATAATGGAATGTTACATTATGACATCATAATGGAATGTTGCATTATGACATCATAATGGAATGTTGCATTATGACATCATAATGGAATGTTACATTATGACATCATAATGGAATTTTTCATTATGACATCATAACGAAATGTTGCTTTATGACATCATAATGGAATTTTACATTATGACATCGTAACGGAATTTTGCATTATGACATCATAATGGAATTTTACATTATGACATCATAATGGAATGTTGCATTATGACATCATAATGGAATTTTACATTATGACATCATAATGGAATTTTGCATTATGGCATCATAATGGAATGTTGCATTATGACATCATAATGGAATTTTGCATTATGACATCATAATGGAATGTTGCATTATGACATCATAATGGAATTTTGCATTATGACATCATAATGGAATGTTGCATTATGACATCATAATGGAATGTTGCATTATGACATCATAATGGAATGTTGCATTATGACATCATAATGGAATGTTGCATTATGACATCATAATGGAATGTTGCATTATGACATCATAATGGAATTTTGCATTATGACATCATAATGGAATGTTGCATTATGACATCATAATGGAATTTTGCATTATGACATCGTAATGGAATGTTGCATTATGACATCATAATGGAATTTTGCATTATGACATCGTAATGGAATGTTGCTTTATGACATCATAATGGAATGTTGCATTATGACATCGTAATGGAATGTTACATTATGACATCATAATGGAATGTTGCATTATGACATCGTAATGGAATGTTACATTATGACATCATAATGGAATTATACATTATGACATCGTAATGGAATGTTACATTATGACATCATAATGGAATTATACATTATGACATCGTAATGGAATTTTACATTATGACATCATAATGGAATGTTACATTATGACATCGTAATGGAATTTTACATTATGACATCATAATGGAATTTTGCATTATGACATCATAATGGAATGTTGCATTATGACATCATAATGGAATTTTGCATTATGACATCATAATGGAATGTTGCATTATGACATCATAATGGGATTTTGCATTATGACATCATAATGGAATGTTACATTATGACATCATAATGGAATGTTGCATTATGACATCATAATGGAATGTTGCTGTATGACATCATAATGGAATGTTACATTATGACATCATAATGGAATGTTGCATTATGACATCATAATGGAATGTTGCATTATGACATCATAATGGAATGTTACATTATGACATCATAATGGAATTTTTCATTATGACATCATAACGAAATGTTGCTTTATGACATCATAATGGAATTTTACATTATGACATCGTAACGGAATTTTGCATTATGACATCCTAATGGAATTTTACATTATGACATCGTAACGGAATTTTGCATTATGACATCCTAATGGAATTTTACATTATGACATCGTAACGGAATTTTGCATTATGACATCCTAATGGAATTTTACATTATGACATCGTAACGGAATTTTGCATTATGACATCGTAATGGAATTTTACATTATGACATCGTAACGGAATTTTGCATTATGACATCATAATGGAATTTTGCATTATGACATCATAATGGAATTTTACATTATGACATCATAATTGAATTTTACATTATGACATCATAATTGAATTTTGCATTATGACATCATAATGGAATTTTACATTATGACATCATAATGGAATGTTGCATTATGAAATCATAATGGAATGTTACATTATGACATCATAATGGAATGTTACATTATGACATCATAATGGAATGTTACATTATGACATCATAATGGAATTTTACATTATGACATCATAATGGAATTTTGCATTATGACATCATAATGGAATTTTACATTATGACATCATAATCGAATTTTACATTATGACATCATAATGGAATTTTACATTATGACATCATAATCGAATTTTACATTATGACATCATAATGGAATTTTGCATTATGACATCATAATGGAATGTTACATTATGACATCATAATGGAATTTTACATTATGACATCATAATGGAATTTTGCATTATGACATCATAATGGAATTTTGCATTATGACATCATAATGGAATGTTACATTATGACATCATAATGGAATTTTACATTATGACATCATAATGGAATTTTGCATTATGACATCATAATGGAATTTTGCATTATGACATCATAATGGAATGTTACATTATGACATCATGATGGAATTTTACATTATGACATCATAATGGAATTTTGCATTATGACATCATAATGGAATGTTGCATTATGACATCATAATGGAATTTTGCAGTATGACATCATAATGGAATGTTACATTATGACATCATAATGGAATTTTACATTATGACATCGTAATGGAATGTTACATTATGACATCATAATGGAATTTTGCATTATGACATCATAATGGAATTTTACATTATGACATCATAATGGAATTTTGCATTATGACATCATAATGGAATGTTGCATTATGACATCATAATGGAATTTTGCATTATGACATCATAATGGAATGTTACATTATGACATCATAATGGAATTTTACATTATGACATCGTAATGGAATGTTACATTATGACATCATAATGGAATTTTGCATTATGACATCATAATGGAATTTTACATTATGACATAATAATGGAATTTTGCATTATGACATCATAATGGAATTTTACATTATGACATCATAATGGAATTTTGCATTATGGCATCATAATGGAATGTTGCATTATGACATCATAATGGAATGTTGCTTTATGACATCATAATGGAATTTTACATTATGGCATCATAATGGAATTTTGCATTATGACATCATAATGGAATGTTACATTATGACATCATAATGGAATTTTACATTATGACATCGTAATGGAATGTTACATTATGACATCATAATGGAATTTTGCATTATGACATCATAATGGAATTTTACATTATGACATCATAATGGAATTTTGCATTATGACATCATAATGGAATGTTGCATTATGACATCATAATGGAATTTTGCATTATGACATCATAATGGAATGTTACATTATGACATCATAATGGAATTTTACATTATGACATCGTAATGGAATGTTACATTATGACATCATAATGGAATTTTGCATTATGACATCATAATGGAATTTTACATTATGACATCATAATGGAATTTTGCATTATGACATCATAATGGAATTTTACATTATGACATCATAATGGAATTTTGCATTATGGCATCATAATGGAATGTTGCATTATGACATCATAATGGAATGTTGCTTTATGACATCATAATGGAATTTTACATTATGGCATCATAATGGAATTTTGCATTATGACATCATAATGGAATGTTGCATTATGACATCATAATGGAATTTTACATTATGACATCATAATGGAATGTTGCATTATGACATCATAATGGAATTTTGCATTATGACATCATAATGGAATGTTGCATTATGACATCATAATGGAATTTTGCATTATGACATCATAATGGAATGTTGCATTATGACATCATAATGGAATGTTGCATTATGACATCATAATGGAATGTTGCTTTATGACATCATAATGGAATGTTGCATTATGACATCATAATGGAATGTTGCATTATGACATCATAATGGAATGTTACATTATGACATCATAATGGAATTATACATTATGACATCGTAATGGAATGTTACATTATGACATCATAATGGAATTATACATTATGACATCGTAATGGAATTTTACATTATGACATCATAATGGAATTTTACATTATGACATCATAATGGAATGTTGCATTATGACATCATAATGGAATGTTGCTTTATGACATCATAATGGAATGTTGCATTATGACATCATAATGGAATGTTGCATTATGACATCATAATGGAATGTTGCTTTATGACATCATAATGGAATGTTGCATTATGACATCATAATGGAATGTTGCATTATGACATCATAATGGAATGTTGCTTTATGACATCATAATGGAATGTTGCATTATGACATCATAATGGAATGTTGCATTATGACATCATAATGGAATGTTACATTATGACATCATAATGGAATTATACATTATGACATCGTAATGGAATGTTACATTATGACATCATAATGGAATTATACATTATGACATCGTAATGGAATTTTACATTATGACATCATAATGGAATGTTACATTATGACATCATAATGGAATTTTACATTATGACATCATAATGGAATTTTGCATTATGACATCATAATGGAATTTTACATTATGACATCATAATGGAATTTTGCATTATGACATCATAATGGAATGTTGCATTATGACATCATAATGGAATTTTGCATTATGACATCATAATGGAATGTTGCATTATGACATCATAATGGGATTTTGCATTATGACATCATAATGGAATGTTACATTATGACATCATAATGGAATGTTGCATTATGACATCATAATGGAATGTTGCTTTATGACATCATAATGGAATTTTACATTATGACATCATAATGGAATGTTGCATTATCACATCATAATGGAATGTTGCATTATGACATAATAATGGAATTTTACATTATGACATCATAATGGAATTTTTCATTATGACATCATAACGAAATGTTGCTTTATGACATCATAATGGAATTTTACATTATGACATCGTAACGGAATTTTGCATTATGACATTGTAATGGATTTTTACATTATGACATCGTAACGGAATTTTGCATTATGACATCATAATGGAATTTTGCATTATGACATCATAATGGAATTTTACATTATGACATCATAATTGAATTTTGCATTATGACATCATAATGGAATTTTACATTATGACATCATAATGGAATTTTGCATTATGACATCATAATGGAATTTTGCATTATGACATCATAATGGAATTTTGCATTATGACATCATAATGGAATGTTACATTATGACATCATAATGGAATTTTACATTATGACATCATAATGGAATTTTGCATTATGACATCATAATGGAATTTTGCATTATGACATCATAATGGAATGTTACATTATGACATCATAATGGAATTTTACATTATGACATCATAATGGAATTTTGCATTATGACATCATAATGGAATTTTGCATTATGACATCATAATGGAATGTTACATTATGACATCATAATGGAATTTTACATTATGACATCATAATGGAATTTTGCATTATGACATCATAATGGAATGTTACATTATGACATCATAATGGAATTTTGCATTATGACATCATAATGGAATGTTACATTATGACATCATAATGGAATTTTGCATTATGACATCATAATGGAGTGTTACATTATGACATCATAATGGAATTTTACATTATGACATCATAATGGAATTTTGCATTATGACATCATAATGGAATGTTGCATTATGACATCATAATGGAATGTTGCATTATGACATCATAATGGAATGTTGCATTATGACATCATAATGGAATGTTACATTATGACATCATAATGGAATTTTGCATTATGACATCATAATGGAATGTTACATTATGACATCATAATGGAATTTTGCATTATGACATCATAATGGAATTTTGCATTATGACATCATAATGGAATTTTACATTATGACATCATAATGGAATTTTGCATTATGACATCATAATGGAATTTTGCATTATGACATCGTAATGGAATTTTACATTATGACATCGTAATGGAATTTTGCATTATGACATCATAATGGAATTTTGCATTATGACATCATAATGGAATGTTGCATTATGACATCATAATGGAATTTTACATTATTACATCATAATGGAATTTTGCATTATGACATCATAATGGAATGTTACATTATGACATCATAATGGAATTTTGCATTATGACATCATAATGGAATTTTGCATTATGGCATCATAATGGAATGTTACATTATGACATCATAATGGAATGTTGCTTTATGACATCATAATGGAATTTTACATTATGGCATCATAATGGAATTTTGCATTATGACATCATAATGGAATGTTGCATTATGACATCATAATGGAATGTTGCATTATGGCATCATAATGGAATTTTGCATTATGACATCATAATGGAATGTTGCATTATGACATCATAATGGAATGTTGCATTATGACATCATAATGGAATGTTACATTATGACATCATAATGGAATGTTGCATTATGACATCATAATGGAATGTTGCATTATGACATCATAATGGAATGTTACATTATGACATCATAATGGAATGTTGCATTATGACATCATTAATGGAATGTTGCATTATGACATCATAATGGAATGTTTCATTATGACATCATAATGGAATTTTGCATTATGACATCATAATGGAATGTTGCATTATGACATCATAATGGAATTTTACATTATGACATCATAATGGAATGTTACATTATGACATCATAATGGAATTTTGCATTATGACATCATAATGGAGTGTTACATTATGATATCATAATGGAATGTTGCATTATGACATCATAATGGAATGTTACATTATGACATCATAATGGAATTTTGCATTATGACATCATAATGGAATGTTGCATTATGACATCATAATGGAATGTTGCATTATGACATCATAATGGAATGTTGCATTATGACATCATAATGGAATGTTACATTATGACATCATAATGGAATTTTGCATTATGACATCATAATGGAATGTTACATTATGACATCATAATGGAATTTTGCATTATGACATCATAATGGAATTTTGCATTATGACATCATAATGGAATTTTGCATTATGACATCATAATGGAATTTTGCATTATGACATCATAATGGAATGTTACATTATGACAGCATAATGGAATGTTACATTATGACATCATAATGGAATTTTGCATTATGACATCATAATGGAATTTTGCATTATGACATCATAATGGAATTTTGCATTATGACATCATAAAGGAATGTTACATTATGACATCATAACGGAATTTTACATTATGACATCATAACGGAATGTTGCTCTATGACATCATAATGGAATGTTGCATTATGACATCATAACGGAATGTTGCATTATGACATCATAATGGAATGTTACATTATGACATCATAATGGAATTTTGCATTATGACATCATAACGGAATGTTGCATTATGACATCATAATGGAATTTTGCATTATGACATCATAATGGAATTTTGCATTATGACATCATAATGGAATTTTGCATTATGACATCATAATGGAATTTTGCATTATGACATCATAATGGAATTTTGCATTATGACATCATAATGGAATTTTGCATTATGACATCATAATGTAATGTTACATTATGACATCATAATGGAATTTTGCATTATGACATCATAATGGAATTTTACATTATGACATCATAATGGAATTTTGCATTATGACATCATAATGGAATGTTACATTATGACATCATAATGGAATTTTACATTATGACATCGTAATGGAATTTTGCATTATGACATCATAATGGAATGTTACATTATGACATCATAATGGAATTTTGCATTATGACATCGTAATGGAATTTTGCATTATGACATCATAATGGAATGTTACATTATGACATCATAATGGAATTTTACATTATGACATCATAATCGAATTTTACATTATGACATCATAATGGAATTTTGCATTATGACATCATAATGGAATGTTACATTATGACATCATAATGGAATTTTACATTATGACATCATAATGGAATTTTGCATTATGACATCATAATGGAATTTTACATTATGACATCATAATGGAATTTTGCATTATGACATCGTAATGGAATTTTGCATTATGACATCATAATGGGATTTTGCATTATGACATCATAATGGAATGTTACATTATGACATCATAATGGAATGTTGCTTTATGACATCATAATGGAATTTTACATTATGACATCATAATGGAATGTTGCATTATCACATCATAATGGAATGTTGCATTATGACATCATAATGGAATTTTACATTATGACATCATAATGGAATTTTTCATTATGACATCATAACGAAATGTTGCTTTATGACATCATAATGGAATTTTACATTATGACATCGTAACGGAATTTTGCATTATGACATTGTAATGGAATTTTACATTATGACATCGTAACGGAATTTTGCATTATGACATCATAATGGAATTTTGCATTATGACATCATAATGGAATTTTACATTATGACATCATAATTGAATTTTGCATTATGACATCATAATGGAATTTTACATTATGACATCATAATGGAATTTTGCATTATGACATCATAATGGAATTTTGCATTATGACATCATAATGGAATTTTGCATTATGACATCATAATGGAATGTTACATTATGACATCATAATGGAATTTTGCATTATGACATCATAATGGAATGTTACATTATGACATCATAATGGAATTTTACATTATGACATCATAATGGAATTTTGCATTATGACATCATAATGGAATTTTGCATTATGACATCATAATGGAATGTTACATTATGACATCATAATGGAATTTTGCATTATGACATCATAATGGAATGTTACATTATGACATCATAATGGAATTTTACATTATGACATCATAATGGAATTTTGCATTATGACATCATAATGGAATGTTACATTATGACATCATAATGGAATTTTGCATTATGACATCATAATGGAATGTTACATTATGACATCATAATGGAATTTTGCATTATGACATCATAATGGAGTGTTACATTATGACATCATAATGGAATTTTACATTATGACATCATAATTGAATTTTGCATTATGACATCATAATGGAATTTTACATTATGACATCATAATGGAATGTTGCATTATGACATCATAATGGAATGTTGCATTATGACATCATAATGGAATTTTACATTATGACATCATAATGGAATTTTGCATTATGACATCATAATGGAATGTTACATTATGACATCATAATGGAATTTTACATTATGACATCATAATGGAATTTTGCATTATGACATCATAATGGAATTTTACATTATGACATCATAATGGAATTTTGCATTATGACATCATAATGGAATTTTGCATTATGACATCGTAATGGAATTTTACATTATGACATCGTAATGGAATTTTGCATTATGACATCATAATGGAATTTTGCATTATGACATCATAATGGAATGTTGCATTATGACATCATAATGGAATTTTACATTATTACATCATAATGGAATTTTGCATTATGACATCATAATGGAATGTTACATTATGACATCATAATGGAATTTTGCATTATGACATCATAATGGAATTTTGCATTATGGCATCATAATGGAATGTTACATTATGACATCATAATGGAATGTTGCTTTATGACATCATAATGGAATTTTACATTATGGCATCATAATGGAATTTTGCATTATGACATCATAATGGAATGTTGCATTATGACATCATAATGGAATGTTGCATTATGGCATCATAATGGAATTTTGCATTATGACATCATAATGGAATGTTGCATTATGACATCATAATGGAATGTTGCATTATGACATCATAATGGAATGTTACATTATGACATCATAATGGAATGTTGCATTATGACATCATAATGGAATGTTGCATTATGACATCATAATGGAATGTTGCATTATGACATCATAATGGAATGTTACATTATGACATCATAATGGAATGTTGCATTATGACATCATTAATGGAATGTTGCATTATGACATCATAATGGAATGTTTCATTATGACATCATAATGGAATGTTGCATTATGACATCATAATGGAATTTTACATTATGACATCATAATGGAATGTTACATTATGACATCATAATGGAATTTTGCATTATGACATCATAATGGAGTGTTACATTATGACATCATAATGGAATGTTGCATTATGACATCATAATGGAATGTTACATTATGACATCATAATGGAATTTTGCATTATGACATCATAATGGAATGTTGCATTATGACATCATAATGGAATGTTGCATTATGACATCATAATGGAATGTTGCATTATGACATCATAATGGAATGTTGCATTATGACATCATAATGGAATGTTACATTATGACATCATAATGGAATTTTGCATTATGACATCATAATGGAATGTTACATTATGACATCATAATGGAATTTTGCATTATGACATCATAATGGAATTTTGCATTATGACATCATAATGGAATTTTGCATTATGACATCATAATGGAATTTTGCATTATGACATCATAATGGAATTTTGCATTATGACATCATAATGGAATTTTGCATTATGACATCATAATGGAATGTTACATTATGACATCATAATGGAATGTTGCATTATGACATCATAATGGAATTTTGCATTATGACATCATAATGGAATTTTGCATTATGACATCATAACGGAATTTTGCATTATGACATCATAATGGAATGTTACATTATGACATCATAACGGAATTTTACATTATGACATCATAACGGAATGTTGCTCTATGACATCATAATGGAATGTTGCATTATGACATCATAACGGAATGTTGCATTATGACATCATAATGGAATGTTACATTATGACATCATAATGGAATTTTGCATTATGACATCATAACGGAATGTTGCATTATGACATCATAATGGAATTTTGCATTATGACATCATAATGGAATTTTGCATTATGACATCATAATGGAATTTTGCATTATGACATCATAATGGAATTTTGCATTATGACATCATAATGGAATTTTGCATTATGACATCATAATGGAATGTTACATTATGACATCATAATGGAATTTTGCATTATGACATCATAATGGAGTTTTACATTATGACATCATAATGGAATTTTGCATTATGACATCATAATGGAATGTTACATTATGACATCATAATGGAATTTTACATTATGACATCATAATGGAATTTTGCATTATGACATCATAATGGAATTTTACATTATGACATCATAATGGAATTTTGCATTATGACATCGTAATGGAATTTTGCATTATGACATCGTAATGGAATTTTACATTATGACATCGTAATGGAATTTTACATTATGACATCATAATGGAATTTTGCATTATGACATCGTAATGGAATGTTACATTATGACATCATAATGGAATTTTACATTATGACATCATAATGGAATTTTACATTATGACATCATAATGGAATTTTGCATTATGACATCATAATGGAATGTTACATTATGACATCATAATGGAATTTTACATTATGACATCATAATGGAATTTTGCATTATGACATCATAATGGAATTTTGCATTATGACATCATAATGGAATGTTACATTATGACATCATAATGGAATTTTACATTATGACATCATAATGGAATTTTGCATTATGACATCATAATGGAATTTTGCATTATGACATCATAATGGAATGTTACATTATGACATCATAATGGAATTTTACATTATGACATCATAATGGAATTTTGCATTATGACATCATAATGGAATGTTGCATTATGACATCATAATGGAATTTTGCATTATGACATCATAATGGAATGTTACATTATGACATCATAATGGAATTTTACATTATGACATCGTAATGGAATGTTACATTATGACATCATAATGGAATTTTGCATTAAGACATCATAATGGAATTTTACATTATGACATCATAATGGAATTTTGCATTATGACATCATAATGGAATGTTGCATTATGACATCATAATGGAATTTTGCATTATGACATCATAATGGAATGTTACATTATGACATCATAATGGAATTTTACATTATGACATCGTAATGGAATGTTACATTATGACATCATAATGGAATTTTGCATTATGACATCGTAATGGAATGTTACATTATGACATCATAATGGAATTTTGCATTATGACATCATAATGGAATTTTACATTATGACATCATAATGGAATTTTGCATTATGGCATCATAATGGAATGTTGCATTATGACATCATAATGGAATATTGGTTTATGACATCATAATGGAATTTTACATTATGGCATCATAATGGAATTTTGCATTATGACATCATAATGGAATGTTACATTATGACATCATAATGGAATTTTACATTATGACATCGTAATGGAATGTTACATTATGACATCATAATGGAATTTTGCATTATGACATCATAATGGAATTTTACATTATGACATCATAATGGAATTTTGCATTATGACATCATAATGGAATGTTGCATTATGACATCATAATGGAATGTTGCATTATGACATCATAATGGAATTTTGCATTATGACATCATAATGGAATGTTACATTATGACATCATAATGGAATTTTACATTATGACATCGTAATGGAATGTTACATTATGACATCATAATGGAATTTTGCATTATGACATCATAATGGAATGTTGCATTATGACATCATAATGGAATTTTGCATTATGACATCATAATGGAATGTTACATTATGACATCGTAATGGAATTTTACATTATGACATCGTAATGGAATGTTACATTATGACATCATAATGGAATTTTGCATTATGACATCATAATGGAATTTTACATTATGACATCATAATGGAATTTTGCATTATGACATCATAATGGAATGTTGCATTATGACATCATAATGGAATGTTGCATTATGGCATCATAATGGAATTTTGCATTATGACATCATAATGGAATGTTGCATTATGACATCATAATGGAATGTTGCATTATGACATCATAATGGAATGTTACATTATGACATCATAATGGAATGTTGCATTATGACATCATAATGGAATGTTGCATTATGACATCATAATGGAATTTTACATTATGACATCATAATGGAATTTTACATTATGACATCATAATGGAATTTTGCATTATGACATCATAATGGAATTTTACATTATGACATCATAATGGAATTTTGCATTATGACATCGTAATGGAATTTTGCATTATGACATCGTAATGGAATTTTACATTATGACATCGTAATGGAATTTTACATTATGACATCATAATGGAATTTTGCATTATGACATCGTAATGGAATGTTACATTATGACATCATAATGGAATTTTACATTATGACATCATAATGGAATTTTACATTATGACATCATAATGGAATTTTGCATTATGACATCATAATGGAATTTTGCATTATGACATCATAATGGAATTTTGCATTATGACATCATAATGGAATGTTGCATTATGACATCATAATGGAATGTTACATTATGACATCATAATGGAATTTTGCATTATGACATCATAATGGAATGTTGCATTTTGACATCATAATGGAATTTTGCATTATGACATCATAATGGAATGTTGCATTTTGACATCATAATGGAATTTTGCATTATGACATCATAATGGAATGTTACATTATGACATCATAATGGAATTTTGCATTATGACATCATAATGGAATGTTACATTATGACATCATAATGGATTTTTACATTATGACATCATAATGGAATTTTACATTATGACATCATAATGGACTTTTGCATTATGACATCATAATGGAATTTTGCATTATGACATCATAATGGAAAGTTACATTATGACATCATAATGGAATTTGACATTATGACATCATAATGGAATTTTGCATTATGACATCATAATGGAATTTTGCATTATGACATCATAATGGACTTTTGCATTATGACATCATAATGGAATTTTGCATTATGACATCATAATAGAATTTTACATTGTGACATCATAATCGAATTTTGCATTATGACATCATAATGGAATGTTACATTATGACATCATAATGGAATGTTACATTATGACATCATAATGGAATTTTACATTATGACATCATGGAATTTTGTATTATTACATCATAATGGAATGTTACATTATGACATCATAATGGAATTTTGCATTATGACATCATAATGGAATTTTGCATTATGACATCATAATGGAATTTTACATTATGACATCATAATGGAATTTTGCATTATGACATCATAATGGAATTTTACATTATGACATCATAATGGAATGTTACATTATGACATCATAATGGAATTTTACATTATGACATCATAATGGAATTTTGCATTATGACATCATAATGGAACTTTACATTATGACATCATAATGGAATTTTGCATTATGACATCATAATGGAACTTTACATTATGACATCATAATGGAATGTTACATTATGACATCATAATGGAATTTTACATTATGACATCATAATGGAATTTTACATTATGACATCATAATGGAATTTTGCATTATGACATCATAATGGAATGTTACATTATGACATCATAATGGAATTTTGCATTATGACATCATAATGGAATGTTGCATTATGACATCATAATGGAATTTTACATAATGACATCATAATGGAATTTTGCATTATGACATCATAATGGAATTTTGCATTATGACATCATAATGGAATGTTGCATTATGACATCATAATGGAATGTTACATTATGACATCATAATGGAATTTTGCATTATGACATCATAATGGAATGTTACATTATGACATCATAATGGAATTTTACATTATGACATCATAATGGAATTTTGCATTATGACATCATAATGGAATGTTGCATTATGACATCATAATGGAATGTTACATTATGACATCATAATGGAATTTTGCATTATGACATCATAATGGAATGTTACATTATGACATCATAATGGAATTTTGCATTATGACATCATAATGGAATTTTGCATTATGACATCATAATGGAATTTTGCATTATGACATCATAAAGGAATGTTACATTATGACATCATAACGGAATTTTACATTATGACATCATAACGGAATGTTGCTCTATGACATCATAATGGAATGTTGCATTATGACATCATAACGGAATGTTGCATTATGACATCATAATGGAATGTTACATTATGACATCATAATGGAATTTTGCATTATGACATCATAACGGAATGTTGCATTATGACATCATAATGGAATTTTGCATTATGACATCATAATGGAATTTTGCATTATGACATCATAATGGAATTTTGCATTATGACATCATAATGGAATTTTGCATTATGACATCATAATGGAATTTTGCATTATGACATCATAATGGAATTTTGCATTATGACATCATAATGTAATGTTACATTATGACATCATAATGGAATTTTGCATTATGACATCATAATGGAATTTTACATTATGACATCATAATGGAATTTTGCATTATGACATCATAATGGAATGTTACATTATGACATCATAATGGAATTTTACATTATGACATCGTAATGGAATTTTGCATTATGACATCATAATGGAATGTTACATTATGACATCATAATGGAATTTTGCATTATGACATCGTAATGGAATTTTGCATTATGACATCATAATGGAATGTTACATTATGACATCATAATGGAATTTTACATTATGACATCATAATCGAATTTTACATTATGACATCATAATGGAATTTTGCATTATGACATCATAATGGAATGTTACATTATGACATCATAATGGAATTTTACATTATGACATCATAATGGAATTTTGCATTATGACATCATAATGGAATTTTACATTATGACATCATAATGGAATTTTGCATTATGACATCGTAATGGAATTTTGCATTATGACATCATAATGGGATTTTGCATTATGACATCATAATGGAATGTTACATTATGACATCATAATGGAATGTTGCTTTATGACATCATAATGGAATTTTACATTATGACATCATAATGGAATGTTGCATTATCACATCATAATGGAATGTTGCATTATGACATCATAATGGAATTTTACATTATGACATCATAATGGAATTTTTCATTATGACATCATAACGAAATGTTGCTTTATGACATCATAATGGAATTTTACATTATGACATCGTAACGGAATTTTGCATTATGACATTGTAATGGAATTTTACATTATGACATCGTAACGGAATTTTGCATTATGACATCATAATGGAATTTTGCATTATGACATCATAATGGAATTTTACATTATGACATCATAATTGAATTTTGCATTATGACATCATAATGGAATTTTACATTATGACATCATAATGGAATTTTGCATTATGACATCATAATGGAATTTTGCATTATGACATCATAATGGAATTTTGCATTATGACATCATAATGGAATGTTACATTATGACATCATAATGGAATTTTGCATTATGACATCATAATGGAATGTTACATTATGACATCATAATGGAATTTTACATTATGACATCATAATGGAATTTTGCATTATGACATCATAATGGAATTTTGCATTATGACATCATAATGGAATGTTACATTATGACATCATAATGGAATTTTGCATTATGACATCATAATGGAATGTTACATTATGACATCATAATGGAATTTTACATTATGACATCATAATGGAATTTTGCATTATGACATCATAATGGAATGTTACATTATGACATCATAATGGAATTTTACATTATGACATCGTAATGGAATGTTACATTATGACATCATAATGGAATTTTACATTATGACATCATAATGGAATTTTGCATTATGACATCATAATGGAATTTTACATTATGACATCATAATGGAATTTTGCATTATGACATCATAATGGAATTTTGCATTATGACATCGTAATGGAATTTTACATTATGACATCGTAATGGAATTTTGCATTATGACATCATAATGGAATTTTGCATTATGACATCATAATGGAATGTTGCATTATGACATCATAATGGAATTTTACATTATTACATCATAATGGAATTTTGCATTATGACATCATAATGGAATGTTACATTATGACATCATAATGGAATTTTGCATTATGACATCATAATGGAATTTTGCATTATGGCATCATAATGGAATGTTACATTATGACATCATAATGGAATGTTGCTTTATGACATCATAATGGAATTTTACATTATGGCATCATAATGGAATTTTGCATTATGACATCATAATGGAATGTTGCATTATGACATCATAATGGAATGTTGCATTATGGCATCATAATGGAATTTTGCATTATGACATCATAATGGAATGTTGCATTATGACATCATAATGGAATGTTGCATTATGACATCATAATGGAATGTTACATTATGACATCATAATGGAATGTTGCATTATGACATCATAATGGAATGTTGCATTATGACATCATAATGGAATGTTGCATTATGACATCATAATGGAATGTTACATTATGACATCATAATGGAATGTTGCATTATGACATCATTAATGGAATGTTGCATTATGACATCATAATGGAATGTTTCATTATGACATCATAATGGAATGTTGCATTATGACATCATAATGGAATTTTACATTATGACATCATAATGGAATGTTACATTATGACATCATAATGGAATTTTGCATTATGACATCATAATGGAGTGTTACATTATGACATCATAATGGAATGTTGCATTATGACATCATAATGGAATGTTACATTATGACATCATAATGGAATTTTGCATTATGACATCATAATGGAATGTTGCATTATGACATCATAATGGAATGTTGCATTATGACATCATAATGGAATGTTGCATTATGACATCATAATGGAATGTTGCATTATGACATCATAATGGAATGTTACATTATGACATCATAATGGAATTTTGCATTATGACATCATAATGGAATGTTACATTATGACATCATAATGGAATTTTGCATTATGACATCATAATGGAATTTTGCATTATGACATCATAATGGAATTTTGCATTATGACATCATAATGGAATTTTGCATTATGACATCATAATGGAATTTTGCATTATGACATCATAATGGAATTTTGCATTATGACATCATAATGGAATGTTACATTATGACATCATAATGGAATGTTGCATTATGACATCATAATGGAATTTTGCATTATGACATCATAATGGAATTTTGCATTATGACATCATAACGGAATTTTGCATTATGACATCATAATGGAATGTTACATTATGACATCATAACGGAATTTTACATTATGACATCATAACGGAATGTTGCTCTATGACATCATAATGGAATGTTGCATTATGACATCATAACGGAATGTTGCATTATGACATCATAATGGAATGTTACATTATGACATCATAATGGAATTTTGCATTATGACATCATAACGGAATGTTGCATTATGACATCATAATGGAATTTTGCATTATGACATCATAATGGAATTTTGCATTATGACATCATAATGGAATTTTGCATTATGACATCATAATGGAATTTTGCATTATGACATCATAATGGAATTTTGCATTATGACATCATAATGGAATGTTACATTATGACATCATAATGGAATTTTGCATTATGACATCATAATGGAGTTTTACATTATGACATCATAATGGAATTTTGCATTATGACATCATAATGGAATGTTACATTATGACATCATAATGGAATTTTACATTATGACATCATAATGGAATTTTGCATTATGACATCATAATGGAATTTTACATTATGACATCATAATGGAATTTTGCATTATGACATCGTAATGGAATTTTGCATTATGACATCGTAATGGAATTTTACATTATGACATCGTAATGGAATTTTACATTATGACATCATAATGGAATTTTGCATTATGACATCGTAATGGAATGTTACATTATGACATCATAATGGAATTTTACATTATGACATCATAATGGAATTTTACATTATGACATCATAATGGAATTTTGCATTATGACATCATAATGGAATGTTACATTATGACATCATAATGGAATTTTACATTATGACATCATAATGGAATTTTGCATTATGACATCATAATGGAATTTTGCATTATGACATCATAATGGAATGTTACATTATGACATCATAATGGAATTTTACATTATGACATCATAATGGAATTTTGCATTATGACATCATAATGGAATTTTGCATTATGACATCATAATGGAATGTTACATTATGACATCATAATGGAATTTTACATTATGACATCATAATGGAATTTTGCATTATGACATCATAATGGAATGTTGCATTATGACATCATAATGGAATTTTGCATTATGACATCATAATGGAATGTTACATTATGACATCATAATGGAATTTTACATTATGACATCGTAATGGAATGTTACATTATGACATCATAATGGAATTTTGCATTAAGACATCATAATGGAATTTTACATTATGACATCATAATGGAATTTTGCATTATGACATCATAATGGAATGTTGCATTATGACATCATAATGGAATTTTGCATTATGACATCATAATGGAATGTTACATTATGACATCATAATGGAATTTTACATTATGACATCGTAATGGAATGTTACATTATGACATCATAATGGAATTTTGCATTATGACATCGTAATGGAATGTTACATTATGACATCATAATGGAATTTTGCATTATGACATCATAATGGAATTTTACATTATGACATCATAATGGAATTTTGCATTATGGCATCATAATGGAATGTTGCATTATGACATCATAATGGAATATTGGTTTATGACATCATAATGGAATTTTACATTATGGCATCATAATGGAATTTTGCATTATGACATCATAATGGAATGTTACATTATGACATCATAATGGAATTTTACATTATGACATCGTAATGGAATGTTACATTATGACATCATAATGGAATTTTGCATTATGACATCATAATGGAATTTTACATTATGACATCATAATGGAATTTTGCATTATGACATCATAATGGAATGTTGCATTATGACATCATAATGGAATGTTGCATTATGACATCATAATGGAATTTTGCATTATGACATCATAATGGAATGTTACATTATGACATCATAATGGAATTTTACATTATGACATCGTAATGGAATGTTACATTATGACATCATAATGGAATTTTGCATTATGACATCATAATGGAATGTTGCATTATGACATCATAATGGAATTTTGCATTATGACATCATAATGGAATGTTACATTATGACATCGTAATGGAATTTTACATTATGACATCGTAATGGAATGTTACATTATGACATCATAATGGAATTTTGCATTATGACATCATAATGGAATTTTACATTATGACATCATAATGGAATTTTGCATTATGACATCATAATGGAATGTTGCATTATGACATCATAATGGAATGTTGCATTATGGCATCATAATGGAATTTTGCATTATGACATCATAATGGAATGTTGCATTATGACATCATAATGGAATGTTGCATTATGACATCATAATGGAATGTTACATTATGACATCATAATGGAATGTTGCATTATGACATCATAATGGAATGTTGCATTATGACATCATAATGGAATTTTACATTATGACATCATAATGGAATTTTACATTATGACATCATAATGGAATTTTGCATTATGACATCATAATGGAATTTTACATTATGACATCATAATGGAATTTTGCATTATGACATCGTAATGGAATTTTGCATTATGACATCGTAATGGAATTTTACATTATGACATCGTAATGGAATTTTACATTATGACATCATAATGGAATTTTGCATTATGACATCGTAATGGAATGTTACATTATGACATCATAATGGAATTTTACATTATGACATCATAATGGAATTTTACATTATGACATCATAATGGAATTTTGCATTATGACATCATAATGGAATTTTGCATTATGACATCATAATGGAATTTTGCATTATGACATCATAATGGAATGTTGCATTATGACATCATAATGGAATGTTACATTATGACATCATAATGGAATTTTGCATTATGACATCATAATGGAATGTTGCATTTTGACATCATAATGGAATTTTGCATTATGACATCATAATGGAATGTTGCATTTTGACATCATAATGGAATTTTGCATTATGACATCATAATGGAATGTTACATTATGACATCATAATGGAATTTTGCATTATGACATCATAATGGAATGTTACATTATGACATCATAATGGATTTTTACATTATGACATCATAATGGAATTTTACATTATGACATCATAATGGACTTTTGCATTATGACATCATAATGGAATTTTGCATTATGACATCATAATGGAAAGTTACATTATGACATCATAATGGAATTTGACATTATGACATCATAATGGAATTTTGCATTATGACATCATAATGGAATTTTGCATTATGACATCATAATGGACTTTTGCATTATGACATCATAATGGAATTTTGCATTATGACATCATAATAGAATTTTACATTGTGACATCATAATCGAATTTTGCATTATGACATCATAATGGAATGTTACATTATGACATCATAATGGAATGTTACATTATGACATCATAATGGAATTTTACATTATGACATCATGGAATTTTGTATTATTACATCATAATGGAATGTTACATTATGACATCATAATGGAATTTTGCATTATGACATCATAATGGAATTTTGCATTATGACATCATAATGGAATTTTACATTATGACATCATAATGGAATTTTGCATTATGACATCATAATGGAATTTTACATTATGACATCATAATGGAATGTTACATTATGACATCATAATGGAATTTTACATTATGACATCATAATGGAATTTTGCATTATGACATCATAATGGAACTTTACATTATGACATCATAATGGAATTTTGCATTATGACATCATAATGGAACTTTACATTATGACATCATAATGGAATGTTACATTATGACATCATAATGGAATTTTACATTATGACATCATAATGGAATTTTACATTATGACATCATAATGGAATTTTGCATTA
Source organism: Eleutherodactylus coqui (assembly GCF_035609145.1). Lineage (NCBI taxonomy): Eukaryota > Metazoa > Chordata > Amphibia > Anura > Eleutherodactylidae > Eleutherodactylus > Eleutherodactylus coqui. The sequence continues at coordinate 354,147 of NW_027102118.1, read as the reverse complement.
TGACATCATAATGGAATGTTACATTATGACATCATAATGGAATTTTGCATTATGACATCATAATGGAATGTTGCATTATGACATCATAATGGAATTTTACATAATGACATCATAATGGAATTTTGCATTATGACATCATAATGGAATTTTGCATTATGACATCATAATGGAATGTTGCATTATGACATCATAATGGAATGTTACATTATGACATCATAATGGAATTTTGCATTATGACATCATAATGGAATGTTACATTATGACATCATAATGGAATTTTACATTATGACATCATAATGGAATTTTGCATTATGACATCGTAATGGAATTTTACATTATGACATCATAATGGAATTTTGCATTATGACATCATAATGGAATGTTGCATTATGACATCATAATGGAATGTTACATTATGACATCATAATGGAATTTTGCATTATGACATCATAATGGAGTTTTACATTATGACATCATAATGGAATTTTGCATTATGACATCATAATGGAATTTTACATTATGACATCATAAATAGAGATGAGCAAACGTACTAGTAACGAGTACTTACGCACCCGAGTACCACCATTTTCGAGTACATCAGTACTCGGGTGAAAAGATTCGGGGGCCCCGTGGCGGCACGGGGGGTAGCAGTGGGGAGTGGGGGGGAGAGGGAGAGAGAGAGGGCTCCCCCCTGTTCCCCGCTGCTACCCCCCGCACCGCCATGCCTCTCCCCGCCCCCCGGCGTCCCCCGAATCTTTGCGCCCGAGTACTGAAGTACTCGAAAATGGCGGTACTCGGGTGCGTAAGTACTCGTTACGAGTACGTTCGCTCATCTCTAATCATAATGGAATTTTACATTATGACATCATAATGGAATTTTATTTTTATGACATCATAATGGAATTTTGCATTATGACATCATAATGGAACTTTACATTATGACATCATAATGGAACTTTGCATTATGACATCATAATAGAACTTTACATTATGACATCATAATGGAATGTTACATTATGACATCATAATGGAATTTTGCATTATGACATCATAATGGAATGTTACATTATGACATCATAATGGAATTTTGCATTATGACATCATAATGGAATGTTACATTATGACATCATAATGGAATTTTGCATTATGACATCATAATGGAATGTTATATTATGACATCATAATGGAATTTTGCATTATGACATCATAATGGAATGTTACATTATGACATCATAATGGAATTTTACATTATGACATCATAATCGAATTTTACATTATGACATCATAATGGAATTTTGCATTATGACATCATAATGGAATGTTACATTATGACATCATAATGGAATTTTACATTATGACATCGTAATGGAATTTTGCATTATGACATCATAATAGAATGTTACATTATGACATCATAATGGAATTTTGCATTATGACATCGTAATGGAATTTTGCATTATGACATCATAATGGAATGTTACATTATGACATCATAATGGAATTTTACATTATGACATCATAATCGAATTTTACATTATGACATCATAATGGAATTTTGCATTATGACATCATAATGGAATGTTACATTATGACATCATAATGGAATTTTACATTATGACATCATAATGGAATTTTGCATTATGACATCATAATGGAATTTTACATTATGACATCATAATGGAATTTTGCATTATGACATCGTAATGGAATTTTGCATTATGACATCGTAATGGAATTTTACATTATGACATCGTAATGGAATTTTACATTATGACATCATAATGGAATTTTGCATTATGACATCGTAATGGAATGTTACATTATGACATCATAATGGAATTTTACATTATGACATCATAATGGAATTTTACATTATGACATCATAATGGAATTTTGCATTATGACATCATAATGGAATGTTACATTATGACATCATAATGGAATTTTACATTATGACATCATAATGGAATTTTGCATTATGACATCATAATGGAATTTTGCATTATGACATCATAATGGAATGTTACATTATGACATCATAATGGAATTTTACATTATGACATCATAATGGAATTTTGCATTATGACATCATAATGGAATTTTGCATTATGACATCATAATGGAATGTTACATTATGACATCATAATGGAATTTTACATTATGACATCATAATGGAATTTTGCATTATGACATCATAATGGAATGTTGCATTATGACATCATAATGGAATTTTGCATTATGACATCATAATGGAATGTTACATTATGACATCATAATGGAATTTTACATTATGACATCGTAATGGAATGTTACATTATGACATCATAATGGAATTTTGCATTATGACATCATAATGGAATTTTACATTATGACATCATAATGGAATTTTGCATTATGACATCATAATGGAATGTTGCATTATGACATCATAATGGAATTTTGCATTATGACATCATAATGGAATGTTACATTATGACATCATAATGGAATTTTACATTATGACATCGTAATGGAATGTTACATTATGACATCATAATGGAATTTTGCATTATGACATCGTAATGGAATTTTACATTATGACATAATAATGGAATTTTGCATTATGACATCATAATGGAATTTTACATTATGACATCATAATGGAATTTTGCATTATGGCATCATAATGGAATGTTGCATTATGACATCATAATGGAATATTGCTTTATGACATCATAATGGAATTTTACATTATGGCATCATAATGGAATTTTGCATTATGACATCATAATGGAATGTTACATTATGACATCATAATGGAATTTTACATTATGACATCGTAATGGAATGTTACATTATGACATCATAATGGAATTTTGCATTATGACATCATAATGGAATTTTACATTATGGCATCATAATGGAATTTTGCATTATGACATCATAATGGAATGTTGCATTATGACATCATAATGGAATGTTGCATTATGACATCATAATGGAATTTTGCATTATGACATCATAATGGAATGTTACATTATGACATCATAATGGAATTTTACATTATGACATCGTAATGGAATGTTACATTATGACATCATAATGGAATTTTGCATTATGACATCATAATGGAATGTTGCATTATGACATCATAATGGAATTTTGCATTATGACATCATAATGGAATGTTACATTATGACATCGTAATGGAATTTTACATTATGACATCGTAATGGAATGTTACATTATGACATCATAATGGAATTTTGCATTATGACATCATAATGGAATTTTACATTATGACATCATAATGGAATTTTGCATTATGACATCATAATGGAATTTTACATTATGACATCATAATGGAATTTTGCATTATGACATCATAATGGAATGTTGCATTATGACATCATAATGGAATGTTGCATTATGGCATCATAATGGAATTTTGCATTATGACATCATAATGGAATGTTGCATTATGACATCATAATGGAATGTTGCATTATGACATCATAATGGAATGTTACATTATGACATCATAATGGAATGTTGCATTATGACATCATAATGGAATGTTGCATTATGACATCATAATGGAATTTTACATTATGACATCGTAATGGAATTTTACATTATGACATCATAATGGAATTTTGCATTATGACATCATAATGGAATTTTACATTATGACATCATAATGGAATTTTGCATTATGACATCATAATGGAATGTTGCATTATGACATCATAATGGAATGTTGCATTATGGCATCATAATGGAATTTTGCATTATGACATCATAATTGAATGTTGCATTATGACATCATAATGGAATGTTGCATTATGACATCATAATGGAATGTTGCATTATGACATCATAATGGAATGTTGCATTATGACATCATAATGGAATGTTGCATTATGACATCATAATGGAATGTTACATTATGACATCATAATGGAATTTTGCATTATGACATCATAATGGAATGTTGCATTATGACATCATAATGGAATGTTTCATTATGACATCATAATGGAATTTTGCATTATGACATCATAATGGAATGTTGCATTATGACATCATAATGGAATTTTACATTATGACATCATAATGGAATGTTACATTATGACATCATAATGGAATTTTGCATTATGACATCATAATGGAGTGTTACATTATGACATCATAATGGAATGTTGCATTATGACATCATAATGGAATGTTACATTATGACATCATAATGGAATTTTGCATTATGACATCATAATGTAATGTTGCATTATGACATCATAATGGAATGTTACATTATGACATCATAATGGAATTTTGCATTATGACATCATAATGGAATGTTACATTATGACATCATAATGGAATTTTGCATTATGACATCATAATGGAATTTTGCATTATGACATCATAATGGAATTTTGCATTATGACATCATAATGGAATTTTGCATTATGACATCATAATGGAATGTTACATTATGACATCATAATGGAATGTTACATTATGACATCATAATGGAATTTTGCATTATGACATCATAATGGAATTTTGCATTATGACATCATAATGGAATGTTACATTATGACATCATAATGGAATTTTACATTATGACATCATAACGGAATGTTGCTCTATGACATCATAATGGAATGTTGCATTATGACATCATAACGGAATGTTGCATTATGACATCATAATGGAATGTTACATTATGACATCATAATGGAATTTTGCATTATGACATCATAATGGAATGTTGCATTATGACATCATAATGGAATTTTGCAAAATGACATCATAATGGAATGTTGCATTATGACATCATAATGGAATTTTGCATTATGACATCATAATGGAATTTTGCATTATGACATCATAATGGAATGTTACATTATGACATCATAATGGAATTTTGCATTATGACATCATAATTGAATTTTGCATTATGACATCATAATGGAATTTTGCATTATGACATCATAATGGAATGTTACATTATGACATCATAATGGAATTTTACATTATGACATCGTAATGGAATTTTGCATTATGACATCATAATGGAATGTTACATTATGACATCATAATGGAATTTTGCATTATGACATCGTAATTGAATTTTGCATTATGACATCATAATGGAATGTTACATTATGACATCATAATGGAATTTTACATTATGACATCATAATCGAATTTTACATTATGACATCATAATGGAATTTTGCATTATGACATCATAATGGAATGTTACATTATGACATCATAATGGAATTTTACATTATGACATCATAATGGAATTTTGCATTATGACATCATAATGGAATTTTACATTATGACATCATAATGGAATTTTGCATTATGACATCGTAATGGAATTTTGCATTATGACATCATAATGGAATGTTACATTATGACATCATAATGGAATTTTACATTATGACATCATAATCGAATTTTACATTATGACATCATAATGGAATTTTGCATTATGACATCATAATGGAATGTTACATTATGACATCATAATGGAATTTTACATTATGACATCATAATGGAATTTTGCATTATGACATCATAATGGAATTTTGCATTATGACATCATAATGGAATGTTACATTATGACATCATAATGGAATTTTACATTATGACATCATAATGGAATTTTGCATTATGACATCATAATGGAATTTTGCATTATGACATCATAATGGAATGTTACATTATGACATCATAATGGAATTTTACATTATGACATCATAATGGAATTTTGCATTATGACATCATAATGGAATGTTGCATTATGACATCATAATGGAATTTTGCATTATGACATCATAATGGAATGTTACATTATGACATCATAATGGAATTTTACATTATGACATCGTAATGGAATGTTACATTATGACATCATAATGGAATTTTGCATTATGACATCATAATGGAATTTTACATTATGACATCATAATGGAATTTTGCATTATGACATCATAATGGAATGTTGCATTATGACATCATAATGGAATTTTGCATTATAACATCATAATGGAATGTTACATTATGACATCATAATGGAATTTTACATTATGACATCGTAATGGAATGTTACATTATGACATCATAATGGAATTTTGCATTATGACATCATAATGGAATTTTACATTATGACATAATAATGGAATTTTGCATTATGACATCATAATGGAGTGTTACATTATGACATCATAATGGAATTTTGCATTATGACATCATAATGGAGTGTTACATTATGACATCATAATGGAATTTTACATTATGACATCATAATGGAATTTTGCATTATGACATCATAATGGAATTTTACATTATGACATCATAATGGAATGTTGCATTATGACATCATAATGGAATGTTGCATTATGACATCATAATGGAATTTTACATTATGACATCATAATGGAATTTTGCATTATGACATCATAATGGAATGTTACATTATGACATCATAATGGAATGTTACATTATGACATCATAATGGAATTTTGCATTATGACATCATAATGGAATTTTACATTATGACATCATAATGGAATTTTGCATTATGACATCATAATGGAATTTTGCATTATGACATCGTAATGGAATTTTACATTATGACATCGTAATGGAATTTTGCATTATGACATCATAATGGAATTTTGCATTATGACATCATAATGGAATGTTGCATTATGACATCATAATGGAATTTTACATTATTACATCATAATGGAATTTTGCATTATGACATCATAATGGAATGTTACATTATGACATCATAATGGAATTTTGCATTATGACATCATAATGGAATTTTGCATTATGGCATCATAATGGAATGTTACATTATGACATCATAATGGAATGTTGCTTTATGACATCATAATGGAATTTTACATTATGGCATCATAATGGAATTTTGCATTATGACATCATAATGGAATGTTGCATTATGACATCATAATGGAATGTTGCATTATGGCATCATAATGGAATTTTGCATTATGACATCATAATGGAATGTTGCATTATGACATCATAATGGAATGTTGCATTATGACATCATAATGGAATGTTACATTATGACATCATAATGGAATGTTGCATTATGACATCATAATGGAATGTTGCATTATGACATCATAATGGAATGTTGCATTATGACATCATAATGGAATGTTACATTATGACATCATAATGGAATGTTGCATTATGACATCATTAATGGAATGTTGCATTATGACATCATAATGGAATTTTGCATTATGACATCATAATGGAATGTTGCATTATGACATCATAATGGAATTTTGCATTATGACATCATAATGGAATTTTGCATTATGACATCATAATGGAATGTTACATTATGACATCATAATGGAATTTTGCATTATGACATCATAATTGAATTTTGCATTATGACATCATAATGGAATTTTGCATTATGACATCATAATGGAATGTTACATTATGACATCATAATGGAATTTTACATTATGACATCGTAATGGAATTTTGCATTATGACATCATAATGGAATGTTACATTATGACATCATAATGGAATTTTGCATTATGACATCGTAATGGAATTTTGCATTATGACATCATAATGGAATGTTACATTATGACATCATAATGGAATTTTACATTATGACATCATAATCGAATTTTACATTATGACATCATAATGGAATTTTGCATTATGACATCATAATGGAATGTTACATTATGACATCATAATGGAATTTTACATTATGACATCATAATGGAATTTTGCATTATGACATCATAATGGAATTTTACATTATGACATCATAATGGAATTTTGCATTATGACATCGTAATGGAATTTTGCATTATGACATCATAATGGAATGTTACATTATGACATCATAATGGAATTTTACATTATGACATCATAATCGAATTTTACATTATGACATCATAATGGAATTTTGCATTATGACATCATAATGGAATGTTACATTATGACATCATAATGGAATTTTACATTATGACATCATAATGGAATTTTGCATTATGACATCATAATGGAATTTTGCATTATGACATCATAATGGAATGTTACATTATGACATCATAATGGAATTTTACATTATGACATCATAATGGAATTTTGCATTATGACATCATAATGGAATTTTGCATTATGACATCATAATGGAATGTTACATTATGACATCATAATGGAATTTTACATTATGACATCATAATGGAATTTTGCATTATGACATCATAATGGAATGTTGCATTATGACATCATAATGGAATTTTGCATTATGACATCATAATGGAATGTTACATTATGACATCATAATGGAATTTTACATTATGACATCGTAATGGAATGTTACATTATGACATCATAATGGAATTTTGCATTATGACATCATAATGGAATTTTACATTATGACATCATAATGGAATTTTGCATTATGACATCATAATGGAATGTTGCATTATGACATCATAATGGAATTTTGCATTATAACATCATAATGGAATGTTACATTATGACATCATAATGGAATTTTACATTATGACATCGTAATGGAATGTTACATTATGACATCATAATGGAATTTTGCATTATGACATCATAATGGAATTTTACATTATGACATAATAATGGAATTTTGCATTATGACATCATAATGGAGTGTTACATTATGACATCATAATGGAATTTTGCATTATGACATCATAATGGAGTGTTACATTATGACATCATAATGGAATTTTACATTATGACATCATAATGGAATTTTGCATTATGACATCATAATGGAATTTTACATTATGACATCATAATGGAATGTTGCATTATGACATCATAATGGAATGTTGCATTATGACATCATAATGGAATTTTACATTATGACATCATAATGGAATTTTGCATTATGACATCATAATGGAATGTTACATTATGACATCATAATGGAATGTTACATTATGACATCATAATGGAATTTTGCATTATGACATCATAATGGAATTTTACATTATGACATCATAATGGAATTTTGCATTATGACATCATAATGGAATTTTGCATTATGACATCGTAATGGAATTTTACATTATGACATCGTAATGGAATTTTGCATTATGACATCATAATGGAATTTTGCATTATGACATCATAATGGAATGTTGCATTATGACATCATAATGGAATTTTACATTATTACATCATAATGGAATTTTGCATTATGACATCATAATGGAATGTTACATTATGACATCATAATGGAATTTTGCATTATGACATCATAATGGAATTTTGCATTATGGCATCATAATGGAATGTTACATTATGACATCATAATGGAATGTTGCTTTATGACATCATAATGGAATTTTACATTATGGCATCATAATGGAATTTTGCATTATGACATCATAATGGAATGTTGCATTATGACATCATAATGGAATGTTGCATTATGGCATCATAATGGAATTTTGCATTATGACATCATAATGGAATGTTGCATTATGACATCATAATGGAATGTTGCATTATGACATCATAATGGAATGTTACATTATGACATCATAATGGAATGTTGCATTATGACATCATAATGGAATGTTGCATTATGACATCATAATGGAATGTTGCATTATGACATCATAATGGAATGTTACATTATGACATCATAATGGAATGTTGCATTATGACATCATTAATGGAATGTTGCATTATGACATCATAATGGAATGTTTCATTATGACATCATAATGGAATTTTGCATTATGACATCATAATGGAATGTTGCATTATGACATCATAATGGAATTTTACATTATGACATCATAATGGAATGTTACATTATGACATCATAATGGAATTTTGCATTATGACATCATAATGGAGTGTTACATTATGACATCATAATGGAATGTTGCATTATGACATCATAATGGAATGTTACATTATGACATCATAATGGAATTTTGCATTATGACATCATAATGGAATGTTGCATTATGACATCATAATGGAATGTTGCATTATGACATCATAATGGAATGTTGCATTATGACATCATAATGGAATGTTACATTATGACATCATAATGGAATTTTGCATTATGACATCATAATGGAATGTTACATTATGACATCATAATGGAATTTTGCATTATGACATCATAATGGAATTTTGCATTATGACATCATAATGGAATTTTGCATTATGACATCATAATGGAATTTTGCATTATGACATCATAATGGAATGTTACATTATGACATCATAATGGAGTGTTACATTATGACATCATAATGGAATTTTACATTATGACATCATAATTGAATTTTGCATTATGACATCATAATGGAATTTTACATTATGACATCATAATGGAATGTTGCATTATGACATCATAATGGAATGTTGCATTATGACATCATAATGGAATTTTACATTATGACATCATAATGGAATTTTGCATTATGACATCATAATGGAATGTTACATTATGACATCATAATGGAATGTTACATTATGACATCATAATGGAATTTTGCATTATGACATCATAATGGAATTTTACATTATGACATCATAATGGAATTTTGCATTATGACATCATAATGGAATTTTGCATTATGACATCGTAATGGAATTTTACATTATGACATCGTAATGGAATTTTGCATTATGACATCATAATGGAATTTTGCATTATGACATCATAATGGAATGTTGCATTATGACATCATAATGGAATTTTACATTATTACATCATAATGGAATTTTGCATTATGACATCATAATGGAATGTTACATTATGACATCATAATAGAATTTTGCATTATGACATCATAATGGAATTTTGCATTATGGCATCATAATGGAATGTTACATTATGACATCATAATGGAATGTTGCTTTATGACATCATAATGGAATTTTACATTATGGCATCATAATGGAATTTTGCATTATGACATCATAATGGAATGTTGCATTATGACATCATAATGGAATGTTGCATTATGGCATCATAATGGAATTTTGCATTATGACATCATAATGGAATGTTGCATTATGACATCATAATGGAATGTTGCATTATGACATCATAATGGAATGTTACATTATGACATCATAATGGAATGTTGCATTATGACATCATAATGGAATGTTGCATTATGACATCATAATGGAATGTTGCATTATGACATCATAATGGAATGTTACATTATGACATCATAATGGAATGTTGCATTATGACATCATTAATGGAATGTTGCATTATGACATCATAATGGAATGTTTCATTATGACATCATAATGGAATGTTGCATTATGACATCATAATGGAATTTTACATTATGACATCATAATGGAATGTTACATTATGACATCATAATGGAATTTTGCATTATGACATCATAATGGAGTGTTACATTATGACATCATAATGGAATGTTGCATTATGACATCATAATGGAATGTTACATTATGACATCATAATGGAATTTTGCATTATGACATCATAATGGAATGTTGCATTATGACATCATAATGGAATGTTGCATTTTGACATCATAATGGAATGTTGCATTATGACATCATAATGGAATGTTGCATTATGACATCATAATGGAATGTTACATTATGACATCATAATGGAATTTTGCATTATGACAGCATAATGGAATGTTACATTATGACATCATAATGGAATTTTGCATTATGACATCATAATGGAATTTTGCATTATGACATCATAATGGAATTTTGCATTATGACATCATAATGGAATTTTGCATTATGACATCATAATGGAATGTTACATTATGACATCATAATGGAATGTTACATTATGACATCATAATGGAATGTTGCATTATGACATCATAATGGAATTTTGCATTATGACATCATAATGGAATTTTGCATTATGACATCATAATGGAATGTTACATTATGACATCATAATGGAATTTTGCATTATGACATCATAATTGAATTTTGCATTATGACATCATAATGGAATTTTGCATTATGACATCATAATGGAATGTTACATTATGACATCATAATGGAATTTTACATTATGACATCGTAATGGAATTTTGCATTATGACATCATAATGGAATGTTACATTATGACATCATAATGGAATTTTGCATTATGACATCGTAATGGAATTTTGCATTATGACATCATAATGGAATGTTACATTATGACATCATAATGGAATTTTACATTATGACATCATAATCGAATTTTACATTATGACATCATAATGGAATTTTGCATTATGACATCATAATGGAATGTTACATTATGACATCATAATGGAATTTTACATTATGACATCATAATGGAATTTTGCATTATGACATCATAATGGAATTTTACATTATGACATCATAATGGAATTTTGCATTATGACATCGTAATGGAATTTTGCATTATGATATCATAATGGAATGTTACATTATGACATCATAATGGAATTTTACATTATGACATCATAATCGAATTTTACATTATGACATCATAATGGAATTTTGCATTATGACATCATAATGGAATGTTACATTATGACATCATAATGGAATTTTACATTATGACATCATAATGGAATTTTGCATTATGACATCATAATGGAATTTTGCATTATGACATCATAATGGAATGTTACATTATGACATCATAATGGAATTTTACATTATGACATCATAATGGAATTTTGCATTATGACATCATAATGGAATTTTGCATTATGACATCATAATGGAATGTTACATTATGACATCATAATGGAATTTTACATTATGACATCATAATGGAATTTTGCATTATGACATCATAATGGAATGTTGCATTATGACATCATAATGGAATTTTGCATTATGACATCATAATGGAATGTTACATTATGACATCATAATGGAATTTTACATTATGACATCGTAATGGAATGTTACATTATGACATCATAATGGAATTTTGCATTATGACATCATAATGGAATTTTACATTATGACATCATAATGGAATTTTGCATTATGACATCATAATGGAATGTTGCATTATGACATCATAATGGAATGTTACATTATGACATCATAATGGAATTTTACATTATGACATCGTAATGGAATGTTACATTATGACATCATAATGGAATTTTGCATTATGACATCATAATGGAATTTTACATTATGACATAATAATGGAATTTTGCATTATGACATCATAATGGAGTGTTACATTATGACATCATAATGGAATTTTGCATTATGACATCATAATGGAGTGTTACATTATGACATCATAATGGAATTTTACATTATGACATCATAATGGAATTTTGCATTATGACATCATAATGGAATTTTACATTATGACATCATAATGGAATGTTGCATTATGACATCATAATGGAATGTTGCATTATGACATCATAATGGAATTTTACATTATGACATCATAATGGAATTTTGCATTATGACATCATAATGGAATGTTACATTATGACATCATAATGGAATGTTACATTATGACATCATAATGGAATTTTGCATTATGACATCATAATGGAATTTTACATTATGACATCATAATGGAATTTTGCATTATGACATCGTAATGGAATTTTACATTATGACATCGTAATGGAATTTTGCATTATGACATCGTAATGGAATTTTGCATTATGACATCATAATGGAATGTTGCATTATGACATCATAATGGAATTTTACATTATTACATCATAATGGAATTTTGCATTATGACATCATAATGGAATGTTACATTATGACATCATAATGGAATTTTGCATTATGACATCATAATGGAATTTTGCATTATGGCATCATAATGGAATGTTACATTATGACATCATAATGGAATGTTGCTTTATGACATCATAATGGAATTTTACATTATGGCATCATAATGGAATTTTGCATTATGACATCATAATGGAATGTTGCATTATGACATCATAATGGAATGTTGCATTATGGCATCATAATGGAATTTTGCATTATGACATCATAATGGAATGTTGCATTATGACATCATAATGGAATGTTGCATTATGACATCATAATGGAATGTTACATTATGACATCATAATGGAATGTTGCATTATGACATCATAATGGAATGTTGCATTATGACATCATAATGGAATGTTGCATTATGACATCATAATGGAATGTTACATTATGACATCATAATGGAATGTTGCATTATGACATCATTAATGGAATGTTGCATTATGACATCATAATGGAATGTTTCATTATGACATCATAATGGAATTTTGCATTATGACATCATAATGGAATGTTGCATTATGACATCATAATGGAATTTTACATTATGACATCATAATGGAATGTTACATTATGACATCATAATGGAATTTTGCATTATGACATCATAATGGAGTGTTACATTATGACATCATAATGGAATGTTGCATTATGACATCATAATGGAATGTTACATTATGACATCATAATGGAATTTTGCATTATGACATCATAATGGAATGTTGCATTATGACATCATAATGGAATGTTGCATTATGACATCATAATGGAATGTTGCATTATGACATCATAATGGAATGTTACATTATGACATCATAATGGAATTTTGCATTATGACATCATAATGGAATGTTACATTATGACATCATAATGGAATTTTGCATTATGACATCATAATGGAATTTTGCATTATGACATCATAATGGAATTTTGCATTATGACATCATAATGGAATTTTGCATTATGACATCATAATGGAATGTTACATTATGACATCATAATGGAATGTTACATTATGACATCATAATGGAATTTTGCATTATGACATCATAATGGAATTTTGCATTATGACATCATAATGGAATTTTGCATTATGACATCATAATGGAATGTTACATTATGACATCATAACGGAATTTTACATTATGACATCATAACGGAATGTTGCTCTATGACATCATAATGGAATGTTGCATTATGACATCATAACGGAATGTTGCATTATGACATCATAATGGAATGTTACATTATGACATCATAACGGAATTTTGCATTATGACATCATAACGGAATGTTGCATTATGACATCATAACGGAATTTTGCATTATGACATCATAATGGAATTTTGCATTATGACATCATAATGGAATTTTGCATTATGACATCATAATGGAATTTTGCATTATGACATCATAATGGAATGTTACATTATGACATCATAATGGAATTTTGCATTATGACATCATAATGGAATTTTACATTATGACATCATAATGGAATTTTGCATTATGACATCATAATGGAATGTTACATTATGACATCATAATGGAATTTTACATTATGACATCGTAATGGAATTTTGCATTATGACATCATAATGGAATGTTACATTATGACATCATAATGGAATTTTGCATTATGACATCGTAATGGAATTTTGCATTATGACATCATAATGGAATGTTACATTATGACATCATAATGGAATTTTACATTATGACATCATAATCGAATTTTACATTATGACATCATAATGGAATTTTGCATTATGACATCATAATGGAATGTTACATTATGACATCATAATGGAATTTTACATTATGACATCATAATGGAATTTTGCATTATGACATCATAATGGAATTTTACATTATGACATCATAATGGAATTTTGCATTATGACATCGTAATGGAATTTTGCATTATGACATCATAATGGAATTTTGCATTATGACATCATAATGGAATGTTACATTATGACATCATAATGGAATGTTGCTTTATGACATCATAATGGAATTTTACATTATGACATCATAATGGAATGTTGCATTATCACATCATAATGGAATGTTGCATTATGACATCATAACGAAATGTTGCTTTATGACATCATAATGGAATTTTACATTATGACATCATAACGGAATTTTGCATTATGACATTGTAATGGAATTTTACATTATGACATCGTAACGGAATTTTGCATTATGACATCATAATGGAATTTTGCATTATGACATCATAATGGAATTTTACATTATGACATCATAATTGAATTTTGCATTATGACATCATAATGGAATTTTACATTATGACATCATAATGGAATTTTGCATTATGACATCATAATGGAATTTTGCATTATGACATCATAATGGAATTTTGCATTATGACATCATAATGGAATGTTACATTATGACATCATAATGGAATTTTGCATTATGACATCATAATGGAATGTTACATTATGACATCATAATGGAATTTTACATTATGACATCATAATGGAATTTTGCATTATGACATCATAATGGAATTTTGCATTATGACATCATAATGGAATGTTACATTATGACATCATAATGGAATTTTACATTATGACATCATAATGGAATTTTGCATTATGACATCATAATGGAATTTTGCATTATGACATCATAATGGAATGTTACATTATGACATCATAATGGAATTTTACATTATGACATCATAATGGAATTTTGCATTATGACATCATAATGGAATGTTACATTATGACATCATAATGGAATTTTGCATTATGACATCATAATGGAATGTTACATTATGACATCATAATGGAATTTTGCATTATGACATCATAATGGAGTGTTACATTATGACATCATAATGGAATTTTACATTATGACATCATAATTGAATTTTACATTATGACATCATAATGGGATTTTACATTATGACATCATAATTGAATTTTGCATTATGACATCATAATGGAATTTTACATTATGACATCATAATGGAATGTTGCATTATGACATCATAATGGAATGTTGCATTATGACATCATAATGGAATTTTACATTATGACATCATAATGGAATTTTGCATTATGACATCATAATGGAATGTTACATTATGACATCATAATGGAATTTTGCATTATGACATCATAACGGAATGTTGCATTATGACATCATAATGGAATTTTACATTATGACATCATAATGGAATTTTGCATTATGACATCATAATGGAATTTTACATTATGACATCGTAATGGAATTTTGCATTATGACATCATAATGGAATGTTACATTATGACATCATAATGGAATTTTGCATTATGACATCGTAATGGAATTTTGCATTATGACATCATAATGGAATTTTACATTATGACATCATAATGGAATTTTGCATTATGACATCATAATGGAATGTTACATTATGACATCATAATGGAATTTTGCATTATGACATCATAATGGAATTTTGCATTATGACATCATAATGGAATTTTGCATTATGACATCATAATGGAATGTTGCTTTATGACATCATAATGGAATTTTACATTATGGCATCATAATGGAATTTTGCATTATGACATCATAATGGAATGTTGCATTATGACATCATAATGGAATGTTGCATTATGGCATCATAATGGAATTTTGCATTATGACATCATAATGGAATGTTGCATTATGACATCATAATGGAATGTTGCATTATGACATCATAATGGAATGTTACATTATGACATCATAATGGAATGTTGCATTATGACATCATAATGGAATGTTGCATTATGACATCATAATGGAATGTTGCATTATGACATCATAATGGAATGTTACATTATGACATCATAATGGAATGTTGCATTATGACATCATTAATGGAATGTTGCATTATGACATCATAATGGAATGTTTCATTATGACATCATAATGGAATTTTGCATTATGACATCATAATGGAATGTTGCATTATGACATCATAATGGAATTTTACATTATGACATCATAATGGAATGTTACATTATGACATCATAATGGAATTTTGCATTATGACATCATAATGGAGTGTTACATTATGACATCATAATGGAATGTTGCATTATGACATCATAATGGAATGTTACATTATGACATCATAATGGAATTTTGCATTATGACATCATAATGGAATGTTGCATTATGACATCATAATGGAATGTTGCATTATGACATCATAATGGAATGTTGCATTATGACATCATAATGGAATGTTGCATTATGACATCATAATGGAATGTTACATTATGACATCATAATGGAATTTTGCATTATGACATCATAATGGAATGTTACATTATGACATCATAATGGAATTTTGCATTATGACATCATAATGGAATTTTGCATTATGACATCATAATGGAATTTTGCATTATAACATCATAATGGAATGTTACATTATGACATCATAATGGAATGTTACATTATGACATCATAATGGAATTTTGCATTATGACATCATAATGGAATTTTGCATTATGACATCATAATGGAATTTTGCATTATGACATCATAATGGAATGTTACATTATGACATCATAACGGAATTTTACATTATGACATCATAACGGAATGTTGCTCTATGACATCATAATGGAATGTTGCATTATGACATCATAACGGAATGTTGCATTATGACATCATAATGGAATGTTACATTATGACATCATAATGGAATTTTGCATTATGACATCATAACGGAATGTTGCATTATGACATCATAACGGAATGTTGCATTATGACATCATAATGGAATGTTGCATTATGACATCATAATGGAATTTTGCATTATGACATCATAATGGAATTTTGCATTATGACATCATAATGGAATTTTGCATTATGACATCATAATGGAATTTTGCATTATGACATCATAATGGAATTTTGCATTATGACATCATAATGGAATTTTGCATTATGACATCATAATGGAATTTTGCATTATGACATCATAATGGAATTTTGCATTATGACATCATAATGGAATGTTACATTATGACATCATAATGGAATTTTGCATTATGACATCATAATGGAGTTTTACATTATGACATCATAATGGAATTTTGCATTATGACATCATAATGGAATGTTACATTATGACATCATAATGGAATTTTACATTATGACATCGTAATGGAATTTTGCATTATGACATCATAATGGAATGTTACATTATGACATCATAATGGATTTTTGCATTATGACATCGTAATGGAATTTTGCATTATGACATCATAATGGAATGTTACATTATGACATCATAATGGAATTTTACATTATGACATCATAATCGAATTTTACATTATGACATCATAATGGAATTTTGCATTATGACATCATAATGGAATGTTACATTATGACATCATAATGGAATTTTACATTATGACATCATAATGGAATTTTGCATTATGACATCATAATGGAATTTTACATTATGACATCATAATGGAATTTTGCATTATGACATCGTAATGGAATTTTGCATTATGACATCATAATGGAATGTTACATTATGACATCATAATGGAATTTTACATTATGACATCATAATCGAATTTTACATTATGACATCATAATGGAATTTTGCATTATGACATCATAATGGAATTTTGCATTATGACATCATAATGGAATGTTACATTATGACATCATAATGGAATTTTACATTATGACATCATAATGGAATTTTGCATTATGACATCATAATGGAATTTTGCATTATGACATCATAATGGAATGTTACATTATGACATCATAATGGAATTTTACATTATGACATCATAATGGAATTTTGCATTTTGACATCATAATGGAATGTTGCATTATGACATCATAATGGAATTTTGCATTATGACATCATAATGGAATGTTACATTATGACATCATAATGGAATTTTACATTATGACATCGTAATGGAATGTTACATTATGACATCATAATGGAATTTTGCATTATGACATCATAATGGAATGTTACATTATGACATCATAATGGAATTTTGCATTATGACATCATAATGGAGTTTTACATTATGACATCATAATGGAATTTTGCATTATGACATCATAATGGAATGTTACATTATGACATCATAATGGAATTTTACATTATGACATCGTAATGGAATTTTGCATTATGACATCATAATGGAATGTTACATTATGACATCATAATGGATTTTTGCATTATGACATCGTAATGGAATTTTGCATTATGACATCATAATGGAATGTTACATTATGACATCATAATGGAATTTTACATTATGACATCATAATCGAATTTTACATTATGACATCATAATGGAATTTTGCATTATGACATCATAATGGAATGTTACATTATGACATCATAATGGAATTTTACATTATGACATCATAATGGAATTTTGCATTATGACATCATAATGGAATTTTACATTATGACATCATAATGGAATTTTGCATTATGACATCGTAATGGAATTTTGCATTATGACATCATAATGGAATGTTACATTATGACATCATAATGGAATTTTACATTATGACATCATAATCGAATTTTACATTATGACATCATAATGGAATTTTGCATTATGACATCATAATGGAATTTTGCATTATGACATCATAATGGAATGTTACATTATGACATCATAATGGAATTTTACATTATGACATCATAATGGAATTTTGCATTATGACATCATAATGGAATTTTGCATTATGACATCATAATGGAATGTTACATTATGACATCATAATGGAATTTTACATTATGACATCATAATGGAATTTTGCATTTTGACATCATAATGGAATGTTGCATTATGACATCATAATGGAATTTTGCATTATGACATCATAATGGAATGTTACATTATGACATCATAATGGAATTTTACATTATGACATCGTAATGGAATGTTACATTATGACATCATAATGGAATTTTGCATTATGACATCATAATGGAATTTTACATTATGACATCATAATGGAATTTTGCATTATGACATCATAATGGAATGTTGCATTATGACATCATAATGGAATTTTGCATTATGACATCATAATGGAATGTTACATTATGACATCATAATGGAATTTTACATTATGACATCGTAATGGAATGTTACATTATGACATCATAATGGAATTTTGCATTATGACATCGTAATGGAATTTTACATTATGACATAATAATGGAATTTTGCATTATGACATCATAATGGAATTTTACATTATGACATCATAATGGAATTTTGCATTATGGCATCATAATGGAATGTTGCATTATGACATCATAATGGAATATTGCTTTATGACATCATAATGGAATTTTACATTATGGCATCATAATGGAATTTTGCATTATGACATCATAATGGAATGTTACATTATGACATCATAATGGAATTTTACATTATGACATCGTAATGGAATGTTACATTATGACATCATAATGGAATTTTGCATTATGACATCATAATGGAATTTTACATTATGACATCATAATGGAATTTTGCATTATGACATCATAATGGAATGTTGCATTATGACATCATAATGGAATGTTGCATTATGACATCATAATGGAATTTTGCATTATGACATCATAATGGAATGTTACATTATGACATCATAATGGAATGTTACATTATGACATCATAATGGAATTTTACATTATGACATCGTAATGGAATGTTACATTATGACATCATAATGGAATTTTGCATTATGACATCATAATGGAATGTTGCATTATGACATCATAATGGAATTTTGCATTATGACATCATAATGGAATGTTACATTATGACATCGTAATGGAATTTTACATTATGACATCGTAATGGAATGTTACATTATGACATCATAATGGAATTTTGCATTATGACATCATAATGGAATTTTACATTATGACATCATAATGGAATTTTGCATTATGACATCATAATGGAATTTTACATTATGACATCATAATGGAATTTTGCATTATGACATCATAATGGAATGTTGCATTATGACATCATAATGGAATGTTGCATTATGGCATCATAATGGAATTTTGCATTATGACATCATAATGGAATGTTGCATTATGACATCATAATGGAATGTTGCATTATGACATCATAATGGAATGTTACATTATGACATCATAATGGAATGTTGCATTATGACATCATAATGGAATGTTGCATTATGACATCATAATGGAATGTTACATTATGACATCATAATGGAATTTTGCATTATGACATCATAATTGAATGTTGCATTATGACATCATAATGGAATGTTTCATTATGACATCATAATGGAATTTTGCATTATGACATCATAATGGAATGTTGCATTATGACATCATAATGGAATTTTACATTATGACATCATAATGGAATGTTACATTATGACATCATAATGGAATTTTGCATTATGACATCATAATGGAGTGTTACATTATGACATCATAATGGAATGTTGCATTATGACATCATAATGGAATGTTACATTATGACATCATAATGGAATTTTGCATTATGACATCATAATGTAATGTTGCATTATGACATCATAATGGAATGTTACATTATGACATCATAATGGAATTTTGCATTATGACATCATAATGGAATGTTACATTATGACATCATAATGGAATTTTGCATTATGACATCATAATGGAATTTTGCATTATGACATCATAATGGAATTTTGCATTATGACATCATAATGGAATTTTGCATTATGACATCATAATGGAATGTTACATTATGACATCATAATGGAATGTTACATTATGACATCATAATGGAATTTTGCATTATGACATCATAATGGAATTTTGCATTATGACATCATAATGGAATGTTACATTATGACATCATAATGGAATTTTACATTATGACATCATAACGGAATGTTGCTCTATGACATCATAATGGAATGTTGCATTATGACATCATAATGGAATGTTGCATTATGACATCATAATGGAATGTTACATTATGACATCATAATGGAATTTTGCATTATGACATCATAATGGAATGTTGCATTATGACATCATAATGGAATTTTGCATTATGACATCATAATGGAATTTTGCATTATGACATCATAATGGAATGTTACATTATGACATCATAATGGAATTTTGCATTATGACATCATAATTGAATTTTGCATTATGACATCATAATGGAATTTTGCATTATGACATCATAATGGAATGTTACATTATGACATCATAATGGAATTTTACATTATGACATCGTAATGGAATTTTGCATTATGACATCATAATGGAATGTTACATTATGACATCATAATGGAATTTTGCATTATGACATCGTAATGGAATTTTGCATTATGACATCATAATGGAATGTTACATTATGACATCATAATGGAATTTTACATTATGACATCATAATCGAATTTTACATTATGACATCATAATGGAATTTTGCATTATGACATCATAATGGAATGTTACATTATGACATCATAATGGAATTTTACATTATGACATCATAATGGAATTTTGCATTATGACATCATAATGGAATTTTACATTATGACATCATAATGGAATTTTGCATTATGACATCATAATGGAATTTTACATTATGACATCATAATGGAATTTTGCATTATGACATCGTAATGGAATTTTGCATTATGACATCATAATGGAATGTTACATTATGACATCATAATGGAATTTTACATTATGACATCATAATCGAATTTTACATTATGACATCATAATGGAATTTTGCATTATGACATCATAATGGAATGTTACATTATGACAATATAATGGAATTTTACATTATGACATCATAATGGAATTTTGCATTATGACATCATAATGGAATTTTGCATTATGACATCATAATGGAATGTTACATTATGACATCATAATGGAATTTTACATTATGACATCATAATGGAATTTTACATTATGACATCATAATGGAATTTTGCATTATGACATCATAATGGAATGTTACATTATGACATCATAATGGAATTTTACATTATGACATCATAATGGAATTTTGCATTATGACATCATAATGGAATGTTGCATTATGACATCATAATGGAATTTTGCATTATGACATCATAATGGAATGTTACATTATGACATCATAATGGAATTTTACATTATGACATCGTAATGGAATGTTACATTATGACATCATAATGGAATTTTGCATTATGACATCATAATGGAATTTTACATTATGACATCATAATGGAATTTTGCATTATGACATCATAATGGAATGTTGCATTATGACATCATAATGGAATTTTGCATTATAACATCATAATGGAATGTTACATTATGACATCATAATGGAATTTTACATTATGACATCGTAATGGAATGTTACATTATGACATCATAATGGAATTTTGCATTATGACATCATAATGGAATTTTACATTATGACATAATAATGGAATTTTGCATTATGACATCATAATGGAATTTTACATTATGACATCATAATGGAATTTTGCATTATGGCATCATAATGGAATGTTGCATTATGACATCATAATGGAATGTTGCTTTATGACATCATAATGGAATTTTACATTATGGCATCATAATGGAATTTTGCATTATGACATCATAATGGAATGTTACATTATGACATCATAATGGAATTTTACATTATGACATCGTAATGGAATGTTACATTATGACATCATAATGGAATTTTGCATTATGACATCATAATGGAATTTTACATTATGACATCATAATGGAATTTTGCATTATGACATCATAATGGAATGTTACATTATGACATCGTAATGGAATTTTGCATTATGACATCATAATGGAATGTTACATTATGACATCATAATGGAATTTTGCATTATGACATCATAATGGAATGTTACATTATGACATCATAATGGAATTTTACATTATGACATCGTAATGGAATGTTACATTATGACATCATAATGGAATTTTGCATTATGACATCGTAATGGAATTTTACATTATGACATAATAATGGAATTTTGCATTATGACATCATAATGGAATTTTACATTATGACATCATAATGGAATTTTGCATTATGGCATCATAATGGAATGTTGCATTATGACATCATAATGGAATATTGCTTTATGACATCATAATGGAATTTTACATTATGGCATCATAATGGAATTTTGCATTATGACATCATAATGGAATGTTACATTATGACATCATAATGGAATTTTACATTATGACATCGTAATGGAATGTTACATTATGACATCATAATGGAATTTTGCATTATGACATCATAATGGAATTTTACATTATGACATCATAATGGAATTTTGCATTATGACATCATAATGGAATGTTGCATTATGACATCATAATGGAATGTTGCATTATGACATCATAATGGAATTTTGCATTATGACATCATAATGGAATGTTACATTATGACATCATAATGGAATTTTACATTATGACATCGTAATGGAATGTTACATTATGACATCATAATGGAATTTTGCATTATGACATCATAATGGAATGTTGCATTATGACATCATAATGGAATTTTGCATTATGACATCATAATGGAATGTTACATTATGACATCGTAATGGAATTTTACATTATGACATCGTAATGGAATGTTACATTATGACATCATAATGGAATTTTGCATTATGACATCATAATGGAATTTTACATTATGACATCATAATGGAATTTTGCATTATGACATCATAATGGAATTTTACATTATGACATCATAATGGAATTTTGCATTATGACATCATAATGGAATGTTGCATTATGACATCATAATGGAATGTTGCATTATGGCATCATAATGGAATTTTGCATTATGACATCATAATGGAATGTTGCATTATGACATCATAATGGAATGTTGCATTATGACATCATAATGGAATGTTACATTATGACATCATAATGGAATGTTGCATTATGACATCATAATGGAATGTTGCATTATGACATCATAATGGAATGTTACATTATGACATCATAATGGAATTTTGCATTATGACATCATAATGGAATGTTGCATTATGACATCATAATGGAATGTTTCATTATGACATCATAATGGAATTTTGCATTATGACATCATAATGGAATGTTGCATTATGACATCATAATGGAATTTTACATTATGACATCATAATGGAATGTTACATTATGACATCATAATGGAATTTTGCATTATGACATCATAATGGAGTGTTACATTATGACATCATAATGGAATGTTGCATTATGACATCATAATGGAATGTTACATTATGACATCATAATGGAATTTTGCATTATGACATCATAATGTAATGTTGCATTATGACATCATAATGGAATGTTACATTATGACATCATAATGGAATTTTGCATTATGACATCATAATGGAATGTTACATTATGACATCATAATGGAATTTTGCATTATGACATCATAATGGAATTTTGCATTATGACATCATAATGGAATTTTGCATTATGACATCATAATGGAATTTTGCATTATGACATCATAATGGAATGTTACATTATGACATCATAATGGAATGTTACATTATGACATCATAATGGAATTTTGCATTATGACATCATAATGGAATTTTGCATTATGACATCATAATGGAATGTTACATTATGACATCATAATGGAATTTTACATTATGACATCATAACGGAATGTTGCTCTATGACATCATAATGGAATGTTGCATTATGACATCATAATGGAATGTTGCATTATGACATCATAATGGAATGTTACATTATGACATCATAATGGAATTTTGCATTATGACATCATAATGGAATGTTGCATTATGACATCATAATGGAATTTTGCATTATGACATCATAATGGAATTTTGCATTATGACATCATAATGGAATGTTACATTATGACATCATAATGGAATTTTGCATTATGACATCATAATTGAATTTTGCATTATGACATCATAATGGAATTTTGCATTATGACATCATAATGGAATGTTACATTATGACATCATAATGGAATTTTACATTATGACATCGTAATGGAATTTTGCATTATGACATCATAATGGAATGTTACATTATGACATCATAATGGAATTTTGCATTATGACATCGTAATGGAATTTTGCATTATGACATCATAATGGAATGTTACATTATGACATCATAATGGAATTTTACATTATGACATCATAATCGAATTTTACATTATGACATCATAATGGAATTTTGCATTATGACATCATAATGGAATGTTACATTATGACATCATAATGGAATTTTACATTATGACATCATAATGGAATTTTGCATTATGACATCATAATGGAATTTTACATTATGACATCATAATGGAATTTTGCATTATGACATCATAATGGAATTTTACATTATGACATCATAATGGAATTTTGCATTATGACATCGTAATGGAATTTTGCATTATGACATCATAATGGAATGTTACATTATGACATCATAATGGAATTTTACATTATGACATCATAATCGAATTTTACATTATGACATCATAATGGAATTTTGCATTATGACATCATAATGGAATGTTACATTATGACATCATAATGGAATTTTACATTATGACATCATAATGGAATTTTGCATTATGACATCATAATGGAATTTTGCATTATGACATCATAATGGAATGTTACATTATGACATCATAATGGAATTTTACATTATGACATCATAATGGAATTTTGCATTATGACATCATAATGGAATTTTGCATTATGACATCATAATGGAATGTTACATTATGACATCATAATGGAATTTTACATTATGACATCATAATGGAATTTTGCATTATGACATCATAATGGAATGTTGCATTATGACATCATAATGGAATTTTGCATTATGACATCATAATGGAATGTTACATTATGACATCATAATGGAATTTTACATTATGACATCGTAATGGAATGTTACATTATGACATCATAATGGAATTTTGCATTATGACATCATAATGGAATTTTACATTATGACATCATAATGGAATTTTGCATTATGACATCATAATGGAATGTTGCATTATGACATCATAATGGAATTTTGCATTATAACATCATAATGGAATGTTACATTATGACATCATAATGGAATTTTACATTATGACATCGTAATGGAATGTTACATTATGACATCATAATGGAATTTTGCATTATGACATCATAATGGAATTTTACATTATGACATAATAATGGAATTTTGCATTATGACATCATAATGGAATTTTACATTATGACATCATAATGGAATTTTGCATTATGGCATCATAATGGAATGTTGCATTATGACATCATAATGGAATGTTGCTTTATGACATCATAATGGAATTTTACATTATGGCATCATAATGGAATTTTGCATTATGACATCATAATGGAATGTTACATTATGACATCATAATGGAATTTTACATTATGACATCGTAATGGAATGTTACATTATGACATCATAATGGAATTTTGCATTATGACATCATAATGGAATTTTACATTATGACATCATAATGGAATTTTGCATTATGACATCATAATGGAATGTTACATTATGACATCGTAATGGAAT
The DNA here is from genome assembly GCF_035609145.1 of Eleutherodactylus coqui. Classification (NCBI taxonomy): domain Eukaryota; kingdom Metazoa; phylum Chordata; class Amphibia; order Anura; family Eleutherodactylidae; genus Eleutherodactylus; species Eleutherodactylus coqui. Next base: position 325,574 of record NW_027102118.1, on the reverse strand, counting down.
TTTGCATTATGACATCATAATGGAATGTTACATTATGACATCATAATGGAATTTTACATTATGACATCATAATGGAATTTTACATTATGACATCATAATGGAATTTTGCATTATGACATCATAATGGAATGTTACATTATGACATCATAATGGAATTTTACATTATGACATCATAATGGAATTTTGCATTATGACATCATAATGGAATTTTACATTATGACATCATAATGGAATGTTGCATTATGACATCATAATGGAATTTTGCATTATGACATCATAATGGAATGTTACATTATGACATCATAATGGAATTTTACATTATGACATCGTAATGGAATGTTACATTATGACATCATAATGGAATTTTGCATTATGACATCATAATGGAATTTTACATTATGACATCATAATGGAATTTTGCATTATGACATCATAATGGAATGTTGCATTATGACATCATAATGGAATTTTGCATTATGACATCATAATGGAATGTTACATTATGACATCATAATGGAATTTTACATTATGACATCGTAATGGAATGTTACATTATGACATCATAATGGAATTTTGCATTATGACATCATAATGGAATTTTACATTATGACATCATAATGGAATTTTGCATTATGACATCATAATGGAATGTTGCATTATGACATCATAATGGAATTTTGCATTATAACATCATAATGGAATGTTACATTATGACATCATAATGGAATTTTACATTATGACATCGTAATGGAATGTTACATTATGACATCATAATGGAATTTTGCATTATGACATCATAATGGAATTTTACATTATGACATAATAATGGAATTTTGCATTATGACATCATAATGGAATTTTACATTATGACATCATAATGGAATTTTGCATTATGGCATCATAATGGAATGTTGCATTATGACATCATAATGGAATGTTGCTTTATGACATCATAATGGAATTTTACATTATGGCATCATAATGGAATTTTGCATTATGACATCATAATGGAATGTTACATTATGACATCATAATGGAATGTTGCATTATGACATCATAATGGAATGTTGCATTATGACATCATAATGGAATTTTACATTATGACATCATAATGGAATTTTGCATTATGACATCATAATGGAATGTTACATTATGACATCATAATGGAATGTTACATTATGACATCATAATGGAATTTTGCATTATGACATCATAATGGAATTTTACATTATGACATCATAATGGAATTTTGCATTATGACATCATAATGGAATTTTGCATTATGACATCGTAATGGAATTTTACATTATGACATCGTAATGGAATTTTGCATTATGACATCATAATGGAATTTTGCATTATGACATCATAATGGAATGTTGCATTATGACATCATAATGGAATTTTACATTATTACATCATAATGGAATTTTGCATTATGACATCATAATGGAATGTTACATTATGACATCATAATAGAATTTTGCATTATGACATCATAATGGAATTTTGCATTATGGCATCATAATGGAATGTTACATTATGACATCATAATGGAATGTTGCTTTATGACATCATAATGGAATTTTACATTATGGCATCATAATGGAATTTTGCATTATGACATCATAATGGAATGTTGCATTATGACATCATAATGGAATGTTGCATTATGGCATCATAATGGAATTTTGCATTATGACATCATAATGGAATGTTGCATTATGACATCATAATGGAATGTTGCATTATGACATCATAATGGAATGTTACATTATGACATCATAATGGAATGTTGCATTATGACATCATAATGGAATGTTGCATTATGACATCATAATGGAATGTTGCATTATGACATCATAATGGAATGTTACATTATGACATCATAATGGAATGTTGCATTATGACATCATTAATGGAATGTTGCATTATGACATCATAATGGAATGTTTCATTATGACATCATAATGGAATGTTGCATTATGACATCATAATGGAATTTTACATTATGACATCATAATGGAATGTTACATTATGACATCATAATGGAATTTTGCATTATGACATCATAATGGAGTGTTACATTATGACATCATAATGGAATGTTGCATTATGACATCATAATGGAATGTTACATTATGACATCATAATGGAATTTTGCATTATGACATCATAATGGAATGTTGCATTATGACATCATAATGGAATGTTGCATTTTGACATCATAATGGAATGTTGCATTATGACATCATAATGGAATGTTGCATTATGACATCATAATGGAATGTTACATTATGACATCATAATGGAATTTTGCATTATGACAGCATAATGGAATGTTACATTATGACATCATAATGGAATTTTGCATTATGACATCATAATGGAATTTTGCATTATGACATCATAATGGAATTTTGCATTATGACATCATAATGGAATTTTGCATTATGACATCATAATGGAATGTTACATTATGACATCATAATGGAATGTTACATTATGACATCATAATGGAATGTTGCATTATGACATCATAATGGAATTTTGCATTATGACATCATAATGGAATTTTGCATTATGACATCATAATGGAATGTTACATTATGACATCATAATGGAATTTTGCATTATGACATCATAATTGAATTTTGCATTATGACATCATAATGGAATTTTGCATTATGACATCATAATGGAATGTTACATTATGACATCATAATGGAATTTTACATTATGACATCGTAATGGAATTTTGCATTATGACATCATAATGGAATGTTACATTATGACATCATAATGGAATTTTGCATTATGACATCGTAATGGAATTTTGCATTATGACATCATAATGGAATGTTACATTATGACATCATAATGGAATTTTACATTATGACATCATAATCGAATTTTACATTATGACATCATAATGGAATTTTGCATTATGACATCATAATGGAATGTTACATTATGACATCATAATGGAATTTTACATTATGACATCATAATGGAATTTTGCATTATGACATCATAATGGAATTTTACATTATGACATCATAATGGAATGTTACATTATGACATCATAATGGAATTTTACATTATGACATCATAATCGAATTTTACATTATGACATCATAATGGAATTTTGCATTATGACATCATAATGGAATGTTACATTATGACATCATAATGGAATTTTACATTATGACATCATAATGGAATTTTGCATTATGACATCATAATGGAATTTTGCATTATGACATCATAATGGAATGTTACATTATGACATCATAATGGAATTTTACATTATGACATCATAATGGAATTTTGCATTATGACATCATAATGGAATTTTGCATTATGACATCATAATGGAATGTTACATTATGACATCATAATGGAATTTTACATTATGACATCATAATGGAATTTTGCATTATGACATCATAATGGAATGTTGCATTATGACATCATAATGGAATTTTGCATTATGACATCATAATGGAATGTTACATTATGACATCATAATGGAATTTTACATTATGACATCGTAATGGAATGTTACATTATGACATCATAATGGAATTTTGCATTATGACATCATAATGGAATTTTACATTATGACATCATAATGGAATTTTGCATTATGACATCATAATGGAATGTTGCATTATGACATCATAATGGAATGTTACATTATGACATCATAATGGAATTTTACATTATGACATCGTAATGGAATGTTACATTATGACATCATAATGGAATTTTGCATTATGACATCATAATGGAATTTTACATTATGACATAATAATGGAATTTTGCATTATGACATCATAATGGAGTGTTACATTATGACATCATAATGGAATTTTGCATTATGACATCATAATGGAGTGTTACATTATGACATCATAATGGAATTTTACATTATGACATCATAATGGAATTTTGCATTATGACATCATAATGGAATTTTACATTATGACATCATAATGGAATGTTGCATTATGACATCATAATGGAATGTTGCATTATGACATCATAATGGAATTTTACATTATGACATCATAATGGAATTTTGCATTATGACATCATAATGGAATGTTACATTATGACATCATAATGGAATGTTACATTATGACATCATAATGGAATTTTGCATTATGACATCATAATGGAATTTTACATTATGACATCATAATGGAATTTTGCATTATGACATCGTAATGGAATTTTACATTATGACATCGTAATGGAATTTTGCATTATGACATCGTAATGGAATTTTGCATTATGACATCATAATGGAATGTTGCATTATGACATCATAATGGAATTTTACATTATTACATCATAATGGAATTTTGCATTATGACATCATAATGGAATGTTACATTATGACATCATAATGGAATTTTGCATTATGACATCATAATGGAATTTTGCATTATGGCATCATAATGGAATGTTACATTATGACATCATAATGGAATGTTGCTTTATGACATCATAATGGAATTTTACATTATGGCATCATAATGGAATTTTGCATTATGACATCATAATGGAATGTTGCATTATGACATCATAATGGAATGTTGCATTATGGCATCATAATGGAATTTTGCATTATGACATCATAATGGAATGTTGCATTATGACATCATAATGGAATGTTGCATTATGACATCATAATGGAATGTTACATTATGACATCATAATGGAATGTTGCATTATGACATCATAATGGAATGTTGCATTATGACATCATAATGGAATGTTGCATTATGACATCATAATGGAATGTTACATTATGACATCATAATGGAATGTTGCATTATGACATCATTAATGGAATGTTGCATTATGACATCATAATGGAATGTTTCATTATGACATCATAATGGAATTTTGCATTATGACATCATAATGGAATGTTGCATTATGACATCATAATGGAATTTTACATTATGACATCATAATGGAATGTTACATTATGACATCATAATGGAATTTTGCATTATGACATCATAATGGAGTGTTACATTATGACATCATAATGGAATGTTGCATTATGACATCATAATGGAATGTTACATTATGACATCATAATGGAATTTTGCATTATGACATCATAATGGAATGTTGCATTATGACATCATAATGGAATGTTGCATTATGACATCATAATGGAATGTTGCATTATGACATCATAATGGAATGTTACATTATGACATCATAATGGAATTTTGCATTATGACATCATAATGGAATGTTACATTATGACATCATAATGGAATTTTGCATTATGACATCATAATGGAATTTTGCATTATGACATCATAATGGAATTTTGCATTATGACATCATAATGGAATTTTGCATTATGACATCATAATGGAATGTTACATTATGACATCATAATGGAATGTTACATTATGACATCATAATGGAATTTTGCATTATGACATCATAATGGAATTTTGCATTATGACATCATAATGGAATTTTGCATTATGACATCATAATGGAATGTTACATTATGACATCATAACGGAATTTTACATTATGACATCATAACGGAATGTTGCTCTATGACATCATAATGGAATGTTGCATTATGACATCATAACGGAATGTTGCATTATGACATCATAATGGAATGTTACATTATGACATCATAACGGAATTTTGCATTATGACATCATAACGGAATGTTGCATTATGACATCATAACGGAATTTTGCATTATGACATCATAATGGAATTTTGCATTATGACATCATAATGGAATTTTGCATTATGACATCATAATGGAATTTTGCATTATGACATCATAATGGAATGTTACATTATGACATCATAATGGAATTTTGCATTATGACATCATAATGGAATTTTACATTATGACATCATAATGGAATTTTGCATTATGACATCATAATGGAATGTTACATTATGACATCATAATGGAATTTTACATTATGACATCGTAATGGAATTTTGCATTATGACATCATAATGGAATGTTACATTATGACATCATAATGGAATTTTGCATTATGACATCGTAATGGAATTTTGCATTATGACATCATAATGGAATGTTACATTATGACATCATAATGGAATTTTACATTATGACATCATAATCGAATTTTACATTATGACATCATAATGGAATTTTGCATTATGACATCATAATGGAATGTTACATTATGACATCATAATGGAATTTTACATTATGACATCATAATGGAATTTTGCATTATGACATCATAATGGAATTTTACATTATGACATCATAATGGAATTTTGCATTATGACATCGTAATGGAATTTTGCATTATGACATCATAATGGAATTTTGCATTATGACATCATAATGGAATGTTACATTATGACATCATAATGGAATGTTGCTTTATGACATCATAATGGAATTTTACATTATGACATCATAATGGAATGTTGCATTATCACATCATAATGGAATGTTGCATTATGACATCATAACGAAATGTTGCTTTATGACATCATAATGGAATTTTACATTATGACATCATAACGGAATTTTGCATTATGACATTGTAATGGAATTTTACATTATGACATCGTAACGGAATTTTGCATTATGACATCATAATGGAATTTTGCATTATGACATCATAATGGAATTTTACATTATGACATCATAATTGAATTTTGCATTATGACATCATAATGGAATTTTACATTATGACATCATAATGGAATTTTGCATTATGACATCATAATGGAATTTTGCATTATGACATCATAATGGAATTTTGCATTATGACATCATAATGGAATGTTACATTATGACATCATAATGGAATTTTGCATTATGACATCATAATGGAATGTTACATTATGACATCATAATGGAATTTTACATTATGACATCATAATGGAATTTTGCATTATGACATCATAATGGAATTTTGCATTATGACATCATAATGGAATGTTACATTATGACATCATAATGGAATTTTACATTATGACATCATAATGGAATGTTACATTATGACATCATAATGGAATTTTTCATTATGACATCATAATGAAATTTTACATTATGACATCATAATGGAATTTTGCATTATGACATCATAATGAAATTTTACATTATGACATCATAATGGAATTTTACATTATGACATCATAATGGAATTTTACATTATGACATCATAATGGAATTTTACATTATGACATCATAATGGAATTTTACATTATGACATCATAATGGAATTTTGCATTATGACATCATAATGGAATTTTGCATTATGACATCATAATGGAATGTTACAAGTTGACATCATAATGGAATTTTGCATTATGACATCATAATGGAATGTTACATTATGACATCATAATGGAATTTTTCATTATGACATCATAATGGAATGTTACATTATGACATCATAATGGAATTTTTCATTATGACATCATAATGAAATTTTACATTATGACATCATAATGGAATTTTGCATTATGACATCATAATGGAATGTTACATTATGACATCATAATGGAATTTTGCATTATGACATCATAATGGAATGTTACATTATGACATCATAATGGAATTTTGCATTATGACATCATAATGGAATTTTGCATTATGACCTCATAATGGAATTTTACATTATGACCTCATAATGGAATTTTGCATTATGACCTCATAATGGAATGTTACATTATGACGTCATAATGGAATTTTGCATTATGACCTCATAATGGAATGTTACATTATGACATCATAATGGAATTTTGCATTATGACATCATAATGGAATATTGCATTATGACATCATAATGGAATGTTACATTATGACATCATAATGGAATTTTGCATTATGACATCATAATGCAATTTTGCATTATGACATCATAATGGAATTTTGCATTATGACATCATAATGGAATATTGCATTATGACATCATAATGGAATGTTACATTATGACATCATAATGGAATTTTGCATTATGACATCATAATGGAATTTTGCATTATGACATCATAATGGAATTTTGCATTATGACATCATAATGGAATTTTGCATTATGACCTCATAATGGAATTTTACATTATGACCTCATAATGGAATTTTGCATTATGACCTCATAATGGAATGTTACATTATGACGTCATAATGGAATTTTGCATTATGACCTCATAATGGAATGTTACATTATGACATCATAATGGAATTTTGCATTATGACATCATAATGGAATATTGCATTATGACATCATAATGGAATGTTACATTATGACATCATAATGGAATTTTGCATTATGACATCATAATGGAATTTTGCATTATGACATCATAATGGAATTTTGCATTATGACATCATAATGGAATATTGCATTATGACATCATAATGGAATGTTACATTATGACATCATAATGGAATTTTGCATTATGACATCATAATGGAATGTTACATTATGACATCATAATGGAATTTTGCATTATGACATCATAATGGAATGTTACATTATGACATCATAATGGAATTTTGCATTATGACATCATAATGGAATGTTACATTATGACATCATAATGGAATTTTTCATTATGACATCATAATGAAATTTTACATTATGACATCATAATGTAGTTTTACATTATGACATCATAATAGAATTTTACATTATGACATCATAATGGAATTTTGCATTATGACATAATGGAATTTTACATTATGACATCATAATGGAATTTTGCATTATGACATCATAATGGAATGTTACATTATGACATCATAATGGAATTTTGCATTATGACATCATAATGGAATGTTACATTATGACATCATAATGGAATTTTGCATTATGACATCATAATGGAATTTTGCATTATGACATCATAATGGAATTTTGCATTATGACATCATAATGGAATTTTGCATTATGACATCATAATGGAATGTTGCATTATGACATCATAATGGAATTTTGCATTATGACATCATAATGGAATGTTACATTATGACATCATAATGGAATTTTGCATTATGACATCATAATGGAATGTTACATTATGACATCATAATGGAATTTTGCATTATGACATCATAATGGAATGTTACATTATGACATCATAATGGAATGTTACATTATGACATCATAATGGAATTTTTCATTATGACATCATAATGGAATTTTACATTATGACATCATAATGTAGTTTTACATTATGACATCATAATAGAATTTTACATTATGACATCATAATGGAATTTTGCATTATGACATCATAATGGAATTTTACATTATGACATCATAATGGAATTTTGCATTATGACATCATAATGGAATTTTGCATTATGACATCATAATGGAATGTTACATTATGACATCATAATGGAATTTTGCATTATGACATCATAATGGAATGTTACATTATGACATCATAATGGAATTTTGCATTATGACATCATAATGGAATGTTACATTATGACATCATAATGGAATTTTGCATTATGACATCATAATGGAATGTTACATTATGACATCATAATGGAATGTTACATTATGACATCATAATGGAATTTTTCATTATGACATCATAATGGAATGTTACATTATGACATCATAATGGAATTTTTCATTATGACATCATAATGAAATTTTACATTATGACATCATAATGGAATTTTACATTATGACATCATAATAGAATTTTACATTATGACATCATAATGGAATTTTACATTATGACATCATAATGGAATTTTACATTATGACATCATAATGGAATTTTGCATTATGACATCATAATGGAATTTTGCATTATGACATCATAATAGAATTTTACATTATGACCTCATAATGGAATTTTGCATTATGACCTCATAATGGAATTTTACATTATGACCTCATAATGGAATTTTGCATTATGACATCATAATGGAATGTTACATTATGACATCATAATGGAATGTTACATTATGACATCATAATGGAATTTTGCATTATGACATCATAATGGAATGTTACATTATGACATCATAATGGAATTTTTCATTATGACATCATAATGAAATTTTACATTATGACATCATAATGGAATTTTGCATTATGAGATCATAATGGAATGTTACATTATGACATCATAATGGAATTTTGCATTATGACATCATAATGGAATGTTACATTATGACATCATAATGGAATTTTGCATTATGACATCATAATGGAATTTTGCATTATGACCTCATAATGGAATTTTACATTATGACCTCATAATGGAATTTTGCATTATGACCTCATAATGGAATGTTACATTATGACGTCATAATGGAATTTTGCATTATGACCTCATAATGGAATGTTACATTATGACATCATAATGGAATTTTGCATTATGACATCATAATGGAATATTGCATTATGACATCATAATGGAATGTTACATTATGACATCATAATGGAATTTTGCATTATGACATCATAATGGAATTTTGCATTATGACATCATAATGGAATTTTGCATTATGACATCATAATGGAATATTGCATTATGACATCATAATGGAATGTTACATTATGACATCATAATGGAATTTTGCATTATGACATCATAATGGAATGTTACATTATGACATCATAATGGAATTTTGCATTATGACATCATAATGGAATTTTGCATTATGACCTCATAATGGAATTTTACATTATGACCTCATAATGGAATTTTGCATTATGACCTCATAATGGAATGTTACATTATGACGTCATAATGGAATTTTGCATTATGACCTCATAATGGAATGTTACATTATGACATCATAATGGAATTTTGCATTATGACCTCATAATGGAATATTGCATTATGACATCATAATGAAATGTTACATTATGACATCATAATGGAATTTTGCATTATGACATCATAATGGAATTTTGCATTATGACATCATAATGGAATTTTGCATTATGACATCATAATGGAATATTGCATTATGACATCATAATGGAATGTTACATTATGACATCATAATGGAATTTTGCATTATGACATCATAATGGAATGTTACATTATGACATCATAATGGAATTTTGCATTATGACATCATAATGGAATGTTACATTATGACATCATAATGGAATTTTGCATTATGACATCATAATGGAATGTTACATTATGACATCATAATGGAATTTTTCATTATGACATCATAATGAAATTTTACATTATGACATCATAATGTAGTTTTACATTATGACATCATAATAGAATTTTACATTATGACATCATAATGGAATTTTACATTATGACATAATGGAATTTTACATTATGACATCATAATGGAATTTTGCATTATGACATCATAATGGAATGTTACATTATGACATCATAATGGAATTTTGCATTATGACATCATAATGGAATGTTACATTATGACATCATAATGGAATTTTGCATTATGACATCATAATGGAATTTTGCATTATGACATCATAATGGAATTTTGCATTATGACATCATAATGGAATTTTGCATTATGACATCATAATGGAATGTTACATTATGACATCATAATGGAATTTTGCATTATGACATCATAATGGAATGTTACATTATGACATCATAATGGAATTTTGCATTATGACATCATAATGGAATGTTACATTATGACATCATAATGGAATTTTGCATTATGACATCATAATGGAATGTTACATTATGACATCATAATGGAATGTTACATTATGACATCATAATGGAATTTTTCATTATGACATCATAATGGAATTTTACATTATGACATCATAATGTAGTTTTACATTATGACATCATAATAGAATTTTACATTATGACATCATAATGGAATGTTACATTATGACATCATAATGGAATTTTACATTATGACATCATAATGGAATTTTGCATTATGACATCATAATGGAATTTTGCATTATGACATCATAATGGAATGTTACATTATGACATCATAATGGAATTTTGCATTATGACATCATAATGGAATGTTACATTATGACATCATAATGGAATTTTGCATTATGACATCATAATGGAATGTTACATTATGACATCATAATGGAATTTTGCATTATGACATCATAATGGAATGTTACATTATGACATCATAATGGAATTTTGCATTATGACATCATAATGGAATGTTACATTATGACATCATAATGGAATTTTGCATTATGACATCATAATGGAATGTTACATTATGACATCATAATGGAATTTTTCATTATGACATCATAATGAAATTTTACATTATGACATCATAATGGAATTTTGCATTATGACATCATAATGGAATGTTACATTATGACATCATAATGGAATTTTGCATTATGACATCATAATGGAATTTTGCATTATGACATCATAATGGAATTTTGCATTATGACATCATAATGGAATATTGCATTATGACATCATAATGGAATGTTACATTATGACATCATAATGGAATTTTGCATTATGACATCATAATGGAATGTTACATTATGACATCATAATGGAATTTTGCATTATGACATCATAATGGAATTTTGCATTATGACCTCATAATGGAATTTTACATTATGACCTCATAATGGAATTTTGCATTATGACCTCATAATGGAATGTTACATTATGACGTCATAATGGAATTTTGCATTATGACCTCATAATGGAATGTTACATTATGACATCATAATGGAATTTTGCATTATGACCTCATAATGGAATATTGCATTATGACATCATAATGAAATGTTACATTATGACATCATAATGGAATTTTGCATTATGACATCATAATGGAATTTTGCATTATGACATCATAATGGAATTTTGCATTATGACATCATAATGGAATATTGCATTATGACATCATAATGGAATGTTACATTATGACATCATAATGGAATTTTGCATTATGACATCATAATGGAATGTTACATTATGACATCATAATGGAATTTTGCATTATGACATCATAATGGAATGTTACATTATGACATCATAATGGAATTTTGCATTATGACATCATAATGGAATGTTACATTATGACATCATAATGGAATTTTTCATTATGACATCATAATGAAATTTTACATTATGACATCATAATGTAGTTTTACATTATGACATCATAATAGAATTTTACATTATGACATCATAATGGAATTTTACATTATGACATAATGGAATTTTACATTATGACATCATAATGGAATTTTGCATTATGACATCATAATGGAATGTTACATTATGACATCATAATGGAATTTTGCATTATGACATCATAATGGAATGTTACATTATGACATCATAATGGAATTTTGCATTATGACATCATAATGGAATTTTGCATTATGACATCATAATGGAATTTTGCATTATGACATCATAATGGAATTTTGCATTATGACATCATAATGGAATGTTACATTATGACATCATAATGGAATTTTGCATTATGACATCATAATGGAATGTTACATTATGACATCATAATGGAATTTTGCATTATGACATCATAATGGAATGTTACATTATGACATCATAATGGAATTTTGCATTATGACATCATAATGGAATGTTACATTATGACATCATAATGGAATGTTACATTATGACATCATAATGGAATTTTTCATTATGACATCATAATGGAATTTTACATTATGACATCATAATGTAGTTTTACATTATGACATCATAATAGAATTTTACATTATGACATCATAATGGAATGTTACATTATGACATCATAATGGAATTTTACATTATGACATCATAATGGAATTTTGCATTATGACATCATAATGGAATTTTGCATTATGACATCATAATGGAATGTTACATTATGACATCATAATGGAATTTTGCATTATGACATCATAATGGAATGTTACATTATGACATCATAATGGAATTTTGCATTATGACATCATAATGGAATGTTACATTATGACATCATAATGGAATTTTGCATTATGACATCATAATGGAATGTTACATTATGACATCATAATGGAATTTTGCATTATGACATCATAATGGAATGTTACATTATGACATCATAATGGAATTTTGCATTATGACATCATAATGGAATGTTACATTATGACATCATAATGGAATTTTTCATTATGACATCATAATGAAATTTTACATTATGACATCATAATGGAATTTTGCATTATGACATCATAATAGAATTTTACATTATGACATCATAATGGAATTTTACATTATGACATCATAATGGAATTTTACATTATGACATCATAATGGAATTTTGCATTATGACATCATAATGGAATTTTGCATTATGACATCATAATGGAATTTTGCATTATGACATCATAATGGAATGTTACAAGTTGACATCATAATGGAATTTTGCATTATGACATCATAATGGAATGTTACATTATGACATCATAATGGAATTTTGCATTATGACATCATAATGGAATGTTACATTATGACATCATAATGGAATTTTTCATTATGACATCATAATGAAATTTTACATTATGACATCATAATGGAATTTTGCATTATGACATCATAATGGAATGTTACATTATGACATCATAATGGAATTTTGCATTATGACATCATAATGGAATGTTACATTATGACATCATAATGGAATTTTGCATTATGACATCATAATGGAATTTTGCATTATGACCTCATAATGGAATTTTACATTATGACCTCATAATGGAATTTTGCATTATGACCTCATAATGGAATGTTACATTATGACGTCATAATGGAATTTTGCATTATGACCTCATAATGGAATGTTACATTATGACATCATAATGGAATTTTGCATTATGACATCATAATGGAATATTGCATTATGACATCATAATGGAATGTTACATTATGACATCATAATGGAATTTTGCATTATGACATCATAATGGAATTTTGCATTATGACATCATAATGGAATTTTGCATTATGACATCATAATGGAATTTTGCATTATGACATCATAATGGAATATTGCATTATGACATCATAATGGAATGTTACATTATGACATCATAATGGAATTTTGCATTATGACATCATAATGGAATGTTACATTATGACATCATAATGGAATTTTGCATTATGACATCATAATGGAATTTTGCATTATGACCTCATAATGGAATTTTACATTATGACCTCATAATGGAATTTTGCATTATGACCTCATAATGGAATGTTACATTATGACGTCATAATGGAATTTTGCATTATGACCTCATAATGGAATGTTACATTATGACATCATAATGGAATTTTGCATTATGACATCATAATGGAATATTGCATTATGACATCATAATGGAATGTTACATTATGACATCATAATGGAATTTTGCATTATGACATCATAATGGAATTTTGCATTATGACATCATAATGGAATTTTGCATTATGACATCATAATGGAATATTGCATTATGACATCATAATGGAATGTTACATTATGACATCATAATGGAATTTTGCATTATGACATCATAATGGAATGTTACATTATGACATCATAATGGAATTTTGCATTATGACATCATAATGGAATGTTACATTATGACATCATAATGGAATTTTTCATTATGACATCATAATGAAATTTTACATTATGACATCATAATGTAGTTTTACATTATGACATCATAATAGAATTTTACATTATGACATCATAATGGAATTTTACATTATGACATAATGGAATTTTACATTATGACATCATAATGGAATTTTGCATTATGACATCATAATGGAATTTTACATTATGACATCATAATGGAATTTTGCATTATGACATCATAATGGAATTTTGCATTATGACATCATAATGGAATTTTGCATTATGACATCATAATGGAACGTTACATTATGACATCATAATGGAATTTTGCATTATGACATCATAATGGAATGTTACATTATGACATCATAATGGAATTTTGCATTATGACATCATAATGGAATGTTACATTATGACATCATAATGGAATTTTGCATTATGACATCATAATGGAATGTTACATTATGACATCATAATGGAATGTTACATTATGACATCATAATGGAATGTTACATTATGACATCATAATGGAATTTTGCATTATGACATCATAATGGAATGTTACATTATGACATCATAATGGAATTTTGCATTATGACATCATAATGGAATGTTACATTATGACATCATAATGGAATTTTGCATTATGACATCATAATGGAATGTTACATTATGACATCATAATGGAATTTTGCATTATGACATCATAATGGAATGTTACATTATGACATCATAATGGAATTTTTCATTATGACATCATAATGAAATTTTACATTATGACATCATAATGGAATTTTGCATTATGACATCATAATAGAATTTTACATTATGACATCATAATGGAATTTTACATTATGACATCATAATGGAATTTTGCATTATGACATCATAATGGAATTTTGCATTATGACATCATAATGGAATGTTACAAGTTGACATCATAATGGAATTTTGCATTATGACATCATAATGGAATGTTACATTATGACATCATAATGGAATTTTGCATTATGACATCATAATGGAATGTTACATTATGACATCATAATGGAATTTTTCATTATGACATCATAATGAAATTTTACATTATGACATCATAATGGAATTTTGCATTATGACATCATAATGGAATGTTACATTATGACATCATAATGGAATTTTGCATTATGACATCATAATGGAATGTTACATTATGACATCATAATGGAATTTTGCATTATGACATCATAATGGAATTTTGCATTATGACCTCATAATGGAATTTTACATTATGACCTCATAATGGAATTTTGCATTATGACCTCATAATGGAATGTTACATTATGACGTCATAATGGAATTTTGCATTATGACCTCATAATGGAATGTTACATTATGACATCATAATGGAATTTTGCATTATGACATCATAATGGAATATTGCATTATGACATCATAATGGAATGTTACATTATGACATCATAATGGAATTTTGCATTATGACATCATAATGCAATTTTGCATTATGACATCATAATGGAATTTTGCATTATGACATCATAATGGAATATTGCATTATGACATCATAATGGAATGTTACATTATGACATCATAATGGAATTTTGCATTATGACATCATAATGGAATGTTACATTATGACATCATAATGGAATTTTGCATTATGACATCATAATGGAATTTTGCATTATGACCTCATAATGGAATTTTACATTATGACCTCATAATGGAATTTTGCATTATGACCTCATAATGGAATGTTACATTATGACGTCATAATGGAATTTTGCATTATGACCTCATAATGGAATGTTACATTATGACATCATAATGGAATTTTGCATTATGACATCATAATGGAATATTGCATTATGACATCATAATGGAATGTTACATTATGACATCATAATGGAATTTTGCATTATGACATCATAATGGAATTTTGCATTATGACATCATAATGGAATTTTGCATTATGACATCATAATGGAATTTTGCATTATGACATCATAATGGAATGTTGCATTATGACATCATAATGGAATGTTACATTATGACATCATAATGGAATTTTGCATTATGACATCATAATGGAATGTTACATTATGACATCATAATGGAATTTTGCATTATGACATCATAATGGAATGTTATATTATGACATCATAATGGAATTTTGCATTATGACATCATAATGGAATGTTACATTATGACATCATAATGGAATTTTTCATTATGACATCATAATGAAATTTTACATTATGACATCATAATGTAGTTTTACATTATGACATCATAATAGAATTTTACATTATGACATCATAATGGAATTTTGCATTATGACATCATAATGGAATTTTACATTATGACATCATAATGGAATTTTGCATTATGACATCATAATGGAATGTTACATTATGACATCATAATGGAATTTTTCATTATGACATCATAATGAAATTTTACATTATGACATCATAATGTAGTTTTACATTATGACATCATAATAGAATTTTACATTATGACATCATAATGGAATTTTGCATTATGACATCATAATGGAATTTTACATTATGACATCATAATGGAATTTTGCATTATGACATCATAATGGAATGTTACATTATGACATCATAATGGAATTTTGCATTATGACATCATAATGGAATGTTACATTATGACATCATAATGGAATTTTGCATTATGACATCATAATGGAATGTTACATTATGACATCATAATGGAATTTTTCATTATGACATCATAATGAAATTTTGCATTATGACATCATAATGGAATGTTGCATTATGACATAATGGAATTTTGCATTATGACATCATAATGGAATGTTACATTATGACATCATAATGGAATTTTGCATTATGACATCATAATGGAATGTTACATTATGACATCATAATGGAATTTTGCATTATGACATCATAATGGAATGTTACATTATGACATCATAATGGAATGTTACATTATGACATCATAATGGAATTTTTCATTATGACATCATAATGGAATTTTACATTATGACATCATAATGTAGTTTTACATTATGACATCATAATAGAATTTTACATTATGACATCATAATGGAATGTTACATTATGACCTCATAATGGAATTTTGCATTATGACATCATAATGGAATGTTACATTATGACATCATAATGGAATGTTACATTATGACATCATAATGGAATTTTGCATTATGACATCATAATGGAATGTTACATTATGACATCATAATGGAATTTTTCATTATGACATCATAATGAAATTTTACATTATGACATCATAATGGAATTTTGCATTATGAGATCATAATGGAATGTTACATTATGACATCATAATGGAATTTTGCATTATGACATCATAATGGAATGTTACATTATGACATCATAATGGAATTTTGCATTATGACATCATAATGGAATTTTGCATTATGACCTCATAATGGAATTTTACATTATGACCTCATAATGGAATTTTGCATTATGACCTCATAATGGAATGTTACATTATGACGTCATAATGGAATTTTGCATTATGACCTCATAATGGAATGTTACATTATGACATCATAATGGAATTTTGCATTATGACATCATAATGGAATATTGCATTATGACATCATAATGGAATGTTACATTATGACATCATAATGGAATTTTGCATTATGACATCATAATGGAATTTTGCATTATGACATCATAATGGAATTTTGCATTATGACATCATAATGGAATATTGCATTATGACATCATAATGGAATGTTACATTATGACATCATAATGGAATTTTGCATTATGACATCATAATGGAATGTTACATTATGACATCATAATGGAATTTTGCATTATGACATCATAATGGAATTTTGCATTATGACCTCATAATGGAATTTTACATTATGACCTCATAATGGAATTTTGCATTATGACCTCATAATGGAATGTTACATTATGACGTCATAATGGAATTTTGCATTATGACCTCATAATGGAATGTTACATTATGACATCATAATGGAATTTTGCATTATGACCTCATAATGGAATATTGCATTATGACATCATAATGAAATGTTACATTATGACATCATAATGGAATTTTGCATTATGACATCATAATGGAATTTTGCATTATGACATCATAATGGAATTTTGCATTATGACATCATAATGGAATATTGCATTATGACATCATAATGGAATGTTACATTATGACATCATAATGGAATTTTGCATTATGACATCATAATGGAATGTTACATTATGACATCATAATGGAATTTTGCATTATGACATCATAATGGAATGTTACATTATGACATCATAATGGAATTTTGCATTATGACATCATAATGGAATGTTACATTATGACATCATAATGGAATTTTTCATTATGACATCATAATGAAATTTTACATTATGACATCATAATGTAGTTTTACATTATGACATCATAATAGAATTTTACATTATGACATCATAATGGAATTTTACATTATGACATAATGGAATTTTACATTATGACATCATAATGGAATTTTGCATTATGACATCATAATGGAATGTTACATTATGACATCATAATGGAATTTTGCATTATGACATCATAATGGAATGTTACATTATGACATCATAATGGAATTTTGCATTATGACATCATAATGGAATTTTGCATTATGACATCATAATGGAATTTTGCATTATGACATCATAATGGAATTTTGCATTATGACATCATAATGGAATGTTACATTATGACATCATAATGGAATTTTGCATTATGACATCATAATGGAATGTTACATTATGACATCATAATGGAATTTTGCATTATGACATCATAATGGAATGTTACATTATGACATCATAATGGAATTTTGCATTATGACATCATAATGGAATGTTACATTATGACATCATAATGGAATGTTACATTATGACATCATAATGGAATTTTTCATTATGACATCATAATGGAATTTTACATTATGACATCATAATGTAGTTTTACATTATGACATCATAATAGAATTTTACATTATGACATCATAATGGAATGTTACATTATGACATCATAATGGAATTTTACATTATGACATCATAATGGAATTTTGCATTATGACATCATAATGGAATTTTGCATTATGACATCATAATGGAATGTTACATTATGACATCATAATGGAATTTTGCATTATGACATCATAATGGAATGTTACATTATGACATCATAATGGAATTTTGCATTATGACATCATAATGGAATGTTACATTATGACATCATAATGGAATTTTGCATTATGACATCATAATGGAATGTTACATTATGACATCATAATGGAATTTTGCATTATGACATCATAATGGAATGTTACATTATGACATCATAATGGAATTTTGCATTATGACATCATAATGGAATGTTACATTATGACATCATAATGGAATTTTGCATTATGACATCATAATGGAATTTTGCATTATGACATCATAATGGGATTTTACATTATGACATCATAATGGAATTTTGCATTATGACATCATAATGGAATTTTACATTATGACATCATAATGGAATTTTACATTATTACATCATAATGGAATTTTGCATTATGACATCATAATGGAATTTTACAGTATGACATCATAATGGAATTTTGCATTATGACATCATAATGGAATTTTTAATTATGACATCATAATGGAATTTTACATTATGACATCATAATGGAATGTTACATTATGACATCATAATGGAATGTTGCATTATGACATCATAATGGAATGTTACATTATGACATCATAATGGGATTTTACATTATGACATCATAATGGAATTTTACATTATGACATCATAATGGAATTTTACATTATGACATCATAATGGAATTTTGCATTATGACATCATAATGGAATTTTGCATTATGACATCATAATGGAATTTTGCATTATGACATCATAATGGAATTTTGCATTATGACATCATAATGGAATGTTACAAGTTGACATCATAATGGAATTTTGCATTATGACATCATAATGGAATGTTACATTATGACATCATAATGGAATTTTGCATTATGACATCATAATGGAATGTTACATTATGACATCATAATGGAATTTTTCATTATGACATCATAATGAAATTTTACATTATGACATCATAATGGAATTTTGCATTATGACATCATAATGGAATGTTACATTATGACATCATAATGGAATTTTGCATTATGACATCATAATGGAATGTTACATTATGACATCATAATGGAATTTTGCATTATGACATCATAATGGAATTTTGCATTATGACCTCATAATGGAATTTTACATTATGACCTCATAATGGAATTTTGCATTATGACCTCATAATGGAATGTTACATTATGACGTCATAATGGAATTTTGCATTATGACCTCATAATGGAATGTTACATTATGACATCATAATGGAATTTTGCATTATGACATCATAATGGAATATTGCATTATGACATCATAATGGAATGTTACATTATGACATCATAATGGAATTTTGCATTATGACATCATAATGGAATTTTGCATTATGACATCATAATGGAATTTTGCATTATGACATCATAATGGAATTTTGCATTATGACATCATAATGGAATATTGCATTATGACATCATAATGGAATGTTACATTATGACATCATAATGGAATTTTGCATTATGACATCATAATGGAATGTTACATTATGACATCATAATGGAATTTTGCATTATGACATCATAATGGAATTTTGCATTATGACCTCATAATGGAATTTTACATTATGACCTCATAATGGAATTTTGCATTATGACCTCATAATGGAATGTTACATTATGACATCATAATGGAATTTTGCATTATGACCTCATAATGGAATGTTACATTATGACATCATAATGGAATTTTGCATTATGACATCATAATGGAATATTGCATTATGACATCATAATGGAATGTTACATTATGACATCATAATGGAATTTTGCATTATGACATCATAATGGAATTTTGCATTATGACATCATAATGGAATTTTGCATTATGACATCATAATGGAATATTGCATTATGACATCATAATGGAATGTTACATTATGACATCATAATGGAATTTTGCATTATGACATCATAATGGAATGTTACATTATGACATCATAATGGAATTTTGCATTATGACATCATAATGGAATGTTACATTATGACATCATAATGGAATTTTTCATTATGACATCATAATGAAATTTTACATTATGACATCATAATGTAGTTTTACATTATGACATCATAATAGAATTTTACATTATGACATCATAATGGAATTTTACATTATGACATAATGGAATTTTACATTATGACATCATAATGGAATTTTGCATTATGACATCATAATGGAATTTTACATTATGACATCATAATGGAATTTTGCATTATGACATCATAATGGAATTTTGCATTATGACATCATAATGGAATTTTGCATTATGACATCATAATGGAACGTTACATTATGACATCATAATGGAATTTTGCATTATGACATCATAATGGAATGTTACATTATGACATCATAATGGAATTTTGCATTATGACATCATAATGGAATGTTACATTATGACATCATAATGGAATTTTGCATTATGACATCATAATGGAATGTTACATTATGACATCATAATGGAATGTTACATTATGACATCATAATGGAATGTTACATTATGACATCATAATGGAATTTTGCATTATGACATCATAATGGAATGTTACATTATGACATCATAATGGAATTTTGCATTATGACATCATAATGGAATGTTACATTATGACATCATAATGGAATTTTGCATTATGACATCATAATGGAATGTTACATTATGACATCATAATGGAATTTTGCATTATGACATCATAATGGAATGTTACATTATGACATCATAATGGAATTTTTCATTATGACATCATAATGAAATTTTACATTATGACATCATAATGGAATTTTGCATTATGACATCATAATAGAATTTTACATTATGACATCATAATGGAATTTTACATTATGACATCATAATGGAATTTTACATTATGACATCATAATGGAATTTTGCATTATGACATCATAATGGAATTTTGCATTATGACATCATAATGGAATGTTACAAGTTGACATCATAATGGAATTTTGCATTATGACATCATAATGGAATGTTACATTATGACATCATAATGGAATTTTGCATTATGACATCATAATGGAA